>NC_056726.1:869527911-869730411 GCF_019279795.1 Protopterus annectens
ATGGGGGCCAAGCCCCACTGCACCACCATGTGGGCGGGGGGATGTGCCCCCCCACTTCCCCTACTACTTAAATATATCAACTCCGAGATTGCACTTAATGTAGTAAAGTGCAATCTCGGAGATGAAATATTTAAGTAGCAGGGGGTGTGGGGGTGCAGCCCCCATATGGGGGGTGCTGAGTTGCTTGCCCCTGCTTATAGTTGAAGGGTAATATATTTCAGCATTGCTGAATAATAAAACATAAAAGTAAAATAGTGAAAACTATTTACACATATGCCAAAAGTCCATCATTAATTATATATACCAACTTCAAACTAGAATATGTTCAAAAAGGGATTTCCAAAACTCTGTAAAGTGGGTGTGGGATTTCTAAGTGTAGGTTAAATATTTGTGAGCTAGTAGGTGTTTGGTAGCTAATTGTTTGAAACCCTCCCAGGTGAGTGATGCTATATCCTTCCAATGTAATGTAATGTAGTATTAAAGTAATGAAACTAGTGTTATCAATATACGTGTTTGTAGTTTAGTCAGGCCAGTGGGGCTGATGTGTAGGAGAGCTAGATTCCAAGATAAGGTTCATTTTTCATAGTCCATTTTTTCAAGTTGCACTCTAAGTGAGCACCATAGCCTGTAGATGCACTTGCTGCTCCAGAAGATGTGGAATAGATCAGCCTTGTGATTATCACAGTAAAAGCAGAATGGAGAGGTAGTTGGATATATTTTATTTAGAATGACTGGAGTAAGATAGGCTTTATGAAGTATCATGATCTGTGTATATTTATGTTTTTTAAGGGGAATAAGTTTGGAGGTAAGCTGGATCGCTTGAGATATTTGTTTGTGATTGAAGGATCGATTTCCTTCCAGTAACTATCATAAATAACTTATTTTTTGCATTTTGATTGATAGAATGCATTTTTAGGAGTTAGATAGCATTTAATTTTCTTTGAGGATAGGAGGTTCCATATGGTTTTATAGGTTAAAATATCATTTGCATTGATATCAGGGTTGTCTATGACATATCGTCCAAGGTCTCAAATTTGCCTTAAAATGATTGTATAGCTTTTAGGGAGCTTTAAGTGTGTTCTCATTTCAGTAATACTGTTGTTCTTGAAGTAAATATATCAGAGATGGTTAGTTTCTTGAGGAGGGGATAATTGTTTAGGTTAATCATATTCTTCATTTTGATATTGGGGTTAAGGTGGATTTGTTGTAGGGAAGTGAATGCGTAATATAAGTTTAATGATTTGAAAAACTTTTGTATGATCGTGATTTTATGTATAATGATTGGGTGTATTTTAAGATTTTTTAAATTCTCATTATAAAGGAAAGGGAGGGCTCTGGGGTTTATGCATAGTGTTTTGATATAGTTGTGTAATAGTTTGACCCAGGCTGGAGACCATTGTTGTGGTGATAGGGTGTGGTTGGCTATTGTTATTAGTCTATTACAGTTTATGATATCGTAGTAGAGTTTAAAGTCCGGCAGCCCTAACCCTCCATAGTCTTTATGGTAGGTCAATTTATTACTACTGATTCTGATTCATTTGGGGACCCAAGTAAATTTGGAATTTGTGGAGTGGATGGTTTTTAAGAGTTTTAGGTTGATAATGGTATTGGAGGCATTAAAATATATAGAAATCTAGGTAAAAGATTCATTTTGATTGTGGCTATTTTAGCAAGGAATGGAAATTGAAGTTTTGTCCATCTGCTATGTTGTGTATTTGACCAGAGTTTAATAATATTATTTGCATATGATTGTTTAGGATCTTGGTGGAAATAAATTCCTAGATATTTTAATGATTGGTTAGTTTTAATACCAGCTGCTAAGGAGTATTTGGCAATCTGATAGAGGGAGTTAATAGGGAAGATATTTGTTTTCTTTAGGTTTAGTTTGTAATTTGAGAAAGTTGAGAAGGTGTCTATAGCAGGCAGTAGTTTCTGGCGGTCTGAATTAGTTAGAGAGTAGTAAAGATTTAGATCATCAGTGAAAGCCGCTAGGGTAATTTTAGTGTTAAAGATATTGGGGATATGGTGGAAAGTATTGTGAGAAATGAGAAGGAAAAAGGGTTCAATGTATAGACTAAAAAGATAGGGGACATAGGACAACCTTGTCTGGCACAATTCTCAATGTCAATTCGAGAAGATGGGTGCTTATTGATTTGTAGGTAAGTATGAGTCTTGGAGTATAATGTTTTCATAACTTGTATGCAGTTATTGGGTATGTTAAAGAAAGGTAAGATATTGACCAAAAAGTTTACACTGAGTCAATCAAATGCTTTTGAGGCATCAATAGCTAAGGTGTAGATTTGAGTATGTGTATGGGTAGACAGATTGATCATGGTGTCCAGGGTGAGGGTATGATCAATGATTTGTCTGTGTATTATGAAACCTGATTGTTCAGGGGAAACAAAGTTTGTGATGATGGTTTAATTCTATTTGCTAGTATTGACATAAATATTTTCTTATCAAGATTTATTAGTGCTATAGGTCTATAGTTCAGGGGGCTTTTAAGGTTGGAGTTTGGTTTAGATATGAGAATCATTTTAGATGCGTTTAGTTGTATATCACACCATTGGTAGTGATGTGATTAAATAGATGAAGAAGAAGAGAGATGATTTTTATGGAAAGGCTTTGTAGAATTTGACCATAAGACCATCTGGACCTGGTGATTTGTTGGGTTTGA
Organism: Protopterus annectens; assembly: GCF_019279795.1. Lineage (NCBI taxonomy): Eukaryota > Metazoa > Chordata > Ceratodontiformes > Protopteridae > Protopterus > Protopterus annectens. The sequence goes on from NC_056726.1 coordinate 869,530,589, forward strand.
GTTTGTTGATTGTCATAATAATTTCTTGCTGGGAGATTGGGGAGGATAACATTTTTGTTAATCTGGACTGATTTGGGGAGACTTTAATTGGTTTAAGAAGGTATCTAGGTCCTGTTTATTATGAGAGAGTTTTGATGGGCTAAAGGATGTTGTGTATATACTTTCAAAGATATGTATGATATATTGAGTAGTGTGATAGAGCTTATCTTGATAAATAAGTTATGTTAGGTTCGGGGAAGGTTTGTTTTGGTTAACAAGCCTCGCCAGGAATTTAAATGGCATGTGAGCCCATTCAGAGTAATTCGCTAAAGTTTTAATTTCTTGGTATGTTAGTTTTTTGGCATTGAGATCATATAGTTTTTGCTGGAGTTGTGTTATTTGAGTTTCAGTTTCTTGATTAAAGGATGATTGGAGTTAGAATTCAAGCTTGATGATTTGACTTTTAAGATTGGCTTCCTCCTGGAGAAGATTTTTTTTTTATAACATGAAGCTTTACTTATAAAGGTATCTCTAATTATGGATTTAATATAGGCCCAATAAATGTCCATAGGTAGGTGATTATAGAATAATTTGTCAAGCTTGGTCCAGGATGGCATCTATTTCTTGCAGAATTTCTTTTTTCCTTAATAGTTTAGAATTAAGGACCCAGTTATTCCCTCGGTTACTGTTAGTTTGATTGTTATCCCAGTCAATAGTTAGGTTAATCTTAAAATGGTCTGACAGGTATTTGGATTCTGTGTAAAAGGATTTTTTATATTTAGTAAATACATTGGAAATTAGGAAGAAATCCAGCCTGGACCAAGACTTATGACATATAGATTAGAATTAATATTTATTTTTAAGGGTGTTATTGGGTTGGAAAATATGGGGGTCAAATAGGTTGATGTCATTTTTAAGTTCCTCGAGTGCTGATATGGTATGGGTTTTGTGTTTAGATTTTGTATTGGATCTGTCAATATCAGGGTCTTGAATTGAATTCCAGTCACCTCCTAGAATGTAGTAATGAGTGGGGAAGTCAAGTATTATTTTATAAATAGACATTATAAATGCGTGTTGATTTACACAAGGCACATATAGGTTTAATATCAGAATAGGTTTGTCTAAACAGGCTGGTTTAGTTGTTGTATAGCACCACCTTCCATTCATGTCCATATCGTGTTTTATAATTTCACCCTGGAAGTTAGTTTTAATAATGATTGCCACTCCTGAGCTATTTAGGGATTTGCCAGAGGCAATGATATTTTTAATCCATTTTTTTCTTCTGAGAGGGTTTCCATTGCTCTGGTTACATGTGATAGGAGGATTAAATTAGCTTTGGATTTGAATATCAAATGTAAAAGTAGTTTTCTTTTTTTTTTCAAGTTGAATCCCTTTGACATTCCAAAAATCAAATGAACACATACCTACTATTATATCTATGGGTCAGTAAAGGATGAGTGTGATGGGTAAAGTTGGTAAAGTAAATGTAAGAGGAAGGCCATTGGCATATAGCTCTTCCTATATCAAACTTGTGCCTATTCACTAAACTACTATGCTTGGAAGAGATGGGTGATTTGGATGATAAAGAGTTATAACAAGAGTTAAAGCAGAAATGGTTAGGTGGAAATCTTCTTATTACTAGTGCTTTGATGTCTTTTAGCCCCATATTAAACACATATATAGTACAGATAAAAAATAGCATGTCTTCCTATTGTAACTTTTGCTAGTCTTCTAGCTTTTCATGTATTTTTAATTATGGGGGAATGTAATGAGGGGCAGAATAGTGTAGTGTAATAAAATAGACTATCCCCCAAAATGGGTGTAAGGTGAAAGGGTTTTTAGAATTGGTTAAGGTAGTATAAAAATTTGTATAACCCTGATATTTTGTTTAGTGTGTCTTAGTTGGGGTAGTAAGTTGTGTTATTCATTACATAGATAATACTAGTCATTTAAATAATTGTCACTGGTGATATAAATGTATGACAAAATGTGTCAGTTTAAATGTTAGTGTTTCCAGGTATATTTCTCATCTCTGGTCAAGAAGTTTCAGGGTGATAAACCCACAGATTTTATAGGGTGTTAGTTTTATACCAGAACAGCTATTACTATATTATTAATATGCTGTTGTTAAAATCTAGTACACACAAGAGCATACTGAAAAAAAAATTTCCTCGAAGAGATGGTTAGTCATAAAATAGTAAGCAAGCCAAAGCATATATAATACTTATGCATTCTGTAGCATTTGTCAAACTTATAAAGCAATTAACAACACGACTTGTTCTATTAACTATTTTTAACAACATGTATCTGCCAACTAAGGCGAGGATATTATTATTAGAAAACGTCATGTTAACAAGTTGAAGATAAATATCTTAGGTAAACTAGTTATTTGGATATATAGACATGAGAGTAAAAGTATAAACATTTTCATTTGGTCTTTTTTAATTCTTTACTTCCCTTGTTCATTGCCCTTTCCTCATCTTCCCTTTTCTTTTTTCATTTGTGATGATTGTGCTGCATTGCTATGTGGCAGGGAAAGGGAAAAAAACACACAGTGTAATATTCATAGTTGTTGTCTAAGTCTGGTGAAACTTGTATGAGGAGTTATTTATAGATGTATAAGCAAAACAGCATATAAAAGTGGGTTCCAGAAGTTTTAAATAACAAAAGAAGGAAATGTCATGCATTACTTTGCAACGCATTGCACAATTTGTAGATATTTACATTATTCCATGTGTGGTTGAGTGGAATACGAGGGCAGAGAATAAAGAGAATGAGAGGAATGCTGCGCTGACCTCTAGATGGAAGTGTAATCTGTTTTTGCATGGCAGGATTAGCTTGTGAAGCCACGTTAAAGGTGTTGGTGAAACAATTCTAAGTGTAGTAAATCAAATCTGATAATTGTCTGTTGAAATTGTGCTTTTCATGATCAAAAATGATAAATGTGTTGTAAATCCAACATTATGAATCAGTTCTTGCAGATTTCTTTTTCTTGCTTGCATGAAAATGTCTGAAAATGTGGTAGTGGTGGTTTAAGAAAGATAAGGCTTTTGGGAAGTCAAGTTCAGGGGTTAAATGGGAAGTGACTGGCAGATTGAGATGGCTGGAACCTCGTAGCACCAAAATGGTAAGATGTTTATTTTTACCTGATTTCAGTTGCGTTCACTTGTCCACAATTAGTGGTTGTCTTATTTATGCCATGATGTTGCTTATTTTCATTTTGTTTGCTACTTTTGGTAGTAAATAGGTCAGGAACTGTGTTAAAGGCACTTAAGAAGGATTTCTTCACTTCAGAGGTGCTGTTGATGTTGTATTTGATCTCCTGATGTAAGTGCTGAAAATTTAGTTTTAGTAGTTTGAGAGTCCATGGTATCTGAGTCAGTCGGCATTATTTCTCTTTTGTTGCTTAGGAGATGAAAGAAGATAGTTGGCCTCTAGGTGATTCAGTCAGCCAGCAAGCAGAGCACATGTGAAAGAATCCTGGCAGTATCAAAGGTAATCTTCCTATTTTTCAGTATTCTCCTCTGTTTTTGGTAGTTTTTCCAAGTTGTATTAGTTAGTCTTGATGATAATCAAGTTTTATTTGTTCCCATTGGTATTTGGGCTAAGTAACTGCAGTGTTTATAGGACAGCGGCCATTTCAGATCTCCTCCCTATATTTCTTTATGGTGCTACCATCCTTACCAATATCCAGGCTTTTCAAAAATTAAAACTTGAACAATGCTATAACAAAGTTGCTAAATTTCCAGCAAATTCCCCTTTCAGAACCCACAACTGTATAGCACTAAAAGCCTAATTTGCTTAGAACGTTCTCATCAACTAACATAAACACAGCTTCCTACCACCTAAACATTTATCAAATATCCATCTGCCTGTCCAGCACTAAAAAAATATTCTTCATAACTATGTTCCCAGTTAGTCATTGTGATCTAGTGACCAAACACTCCAGTCTGTCTGCAAACCTTTTAAATCTCCTTGTCTGTACTTGTACAAGGTTGCTAAGACCTGGAACTCCCTACCTATATCCATAAGGTCAATACCCTCCTTTCCATCTTTCAAAACCACACCAAAAGACTTCCTAGCTAAAATCTGACTTTGTTCTTGCTCAAAACCAGGATAAACTATATTCCTAAATGTAAGCAAGTACCTTTTCATTTCTTATACCTCCTTGATCTTCCTTCTTCACTTACTTCCTTACTTCTATCAAATTCTCTTCCCTGACTTTCTCTCTAAATATACCTTAAGCCTGTTTTTCCCTCACTTCATATTGTAATTCCTGTTTGGATTAGACTAACTTACCTTTAATTTCTCTATAAACAGTCTAAATTTTTTATAACTATTAAATGATTGTCATATAGCTTGTATCAATTCTTAACCAATGTTTTTTATATTATCACTAATTTGTTATAATTATTCAAACAGTTTTATTTTTGAAGATTGTAAAATTATTTTTCTTAAAATGTTTTGTAATGATTTGAAGCTTTTCTTCGTAGGCCTCTGCTGAAAATAGACTTCTACCCAGTTGGACATTCCTGGTAATCAAAGTCAATAAATAAATAAATAAATAAACAGCTGAGAGGAATAGGTGTAAAAGAAGAACTCATTTTAACTTTATCTGGCTCATGATGAATCTGTATAACTAACTAGTGAAGGAGGATCGTTAGTCATCACATATGCTATATGATGGGCCATAGAACTTTAAATGCTAAAGATCTACCTCCAGGAAGTCATAAATCATGTGGCCTACATTTGTCTTGAGTGTGCAGACTGAAAAAAATATCTCATGGATATTAGCTATCAATCGCTGCATCCCAGTGATCTTTAACTACCATTCAGACATCACATGGTATCAGAGTGTAAAATTTTATCTAGAGACATGAGAAATATATTCACCCTCAGTTTTATTATGTATTTGGAAGTAGATCTGCATAACTCTAATTAGAAACAGGGTTCTGTTTGCCACCACCAGGAAATCCTCAGAAAAGGAAACTTAACAGAAAACGGGAAGATTTTTATTCAGAAATTTGATTAATTTCTTAATGGGAGTATGTCAAGTTGGATAGGAATTTACAGTTCACATTTCTGCATGTTACAGAAGAAGTTACCTTAAAGGCATTATTATTATTATTATTATTATTATTTAGTTTTCTTGGAGAGAAAAAATGTAAAATCGCAGCAGTTAGGAAGAAGTCTGGGAACTTGGGAGATTAGAAACAACTTTTTATTTGCATGCTTTTTTTTTTTTTTTACAGAGATACAAGTTCACATAGAGGTTATGCATACATATAATACTGACCTAAAGAAAAGAGTCGAAGACTGCAAATTTGGTGAATTATATTGTTTAGTAATTAAAGATGCAGCATATTATCTGGCAAGAAATTATGACACAATGAGAAATCTTTTAAGAGAAACAGGTCTAACTTTATCAAGTATTTTTGGAAGTACTGCATGAGTAAAATTAAGTAAGGGGGACAGCTAGAAAGGTGTTTGGTGTGACATCTGGACAGAGGAAGGAGGACAAGGAGACCTGGTGATGGAATGAGGCAGTACAGGAAAGTATACAGAGGAAGAAGCTGGTGAAGAAGAAGTGGGATTTTCTGAGAGATGAAGAAAGTAGACAGGAGTATAAGGAGATGAGGCGCATGGCAAAGCGAGAGGTGGTGAAGGCTAAGATTAAGGCATATGGAGAGTTGTATGAAAGGTTGGACACTAAGGAGGGTGAAAAGGACCTGTACTGATTGGCTAGAAAGAGGGATCAAGCTGGGAAAGATGTGCAGCAGGTAAGGGTGATTAAGGATAATGAGGGAAACATACTCACAAGCAAGGAGAGTGTGTTGAGCAGATGGAAAGAGTATTCTGAGGGGCTGATGAATGAAGAGAATGAGAGTGAGAGAAGGTTGGATGATGTGGGGATAGTGAATCATGAAGTGCAAAGGATTAGGAAGGAGGAAGTAAGGACAGCTATGAAGAGGATGAAGAATGGAAAGGCTGTTGGTCCAGAAGACATATCAGTGGAAGCATGGAGGTGCTTAAGAGAAATGGCAGTGGAGTTTTTAACCAGATTGTTTAATGAAATTTTGGAAAGTCAGAGGATGCCTGAGGAGTGGAGAAAAAGTGTTTTGGTACCAATTTTTAAGAATAAAGGTGATGTGCAGAGGTGTATTAACTACAGAGAGATAAAATTGATCAGTCACAGCATGAAGTTATGGGAAAAAGTAGTGGAAGCTAGTTTAAGAAGGGAGGTGATGATTAGGGATTAGCAGTATGAATTATTTCTGGGAAAGAGCACTACAGATTTAATGTTTGCTCTGAGAGTGTTGATGGAGAAATATAGAGAAGGTCAGAAGGAGTTGCATTGTGTCTTTGTGGACTTAGAGAAAGCATATGACAGGGTGCCTAGAGAGGAGTTGTGGTATGGTCTGAGGAAGTTGGGAGTGGGAAAGAAGTATATAAGAGTGGTACAGGATATGTATGAGGGTAGTGTGATAGTGGTGAGGTTTGTGGTGGGAGTGACAGATGTGTTTAAGGTGGAGGTGGGATTACATCAAGGATCAGCTCTGAGCCCTTTCTTATTTGCAATGGTGATGGACAGGTTGACAGATGAGATCAGGCAAGAGGCCCCATGGACTATGATGTTTGCAGATGACATTGTGATCTGTAGTGAGAGTAGAGACCAGGTTGAGGAGACCCTGGAGAGGTGGAGATGTGCTCTAGAGAGGAAAGCAATGAAGGTCAGCAGGACTAAGACAGAATATATGTGTGTGAATGAAAGGGAGGATAGAGGAATGGTGAGGATGCAGGGAGTAGAGTTGGCAAAGGTGGATGAGTTTAAATACTTGGGATCAACAGTACAGAGTAATGGTGAGTGTGGAAGAGAGGTGAAGAAGAGAGTACAGTCAGGGTGGAATGGGTGGAAAAGAGTGTTAGGAGTGATTTGTGACAGATGGGTACCAGTAAGAGTGAAAGGGAAGGTCTATAAGAGGATAGTAAGACCAGCTATGTTATATGGGTTGGAGATGATGGCATTGACAAAACGGCAGGAGTTAAAGCTGGACATAGTAGAGTTAAAGATGTTAAGATTTGCACTGGGTGTGACGAGGATGGACAGGATTAGGAATGAGTATATTAGAGGGTCAGCTCAGGTTGGACGGTTTGGAGACAAAGCCAGAAAGGCTAGATTGCATTGGTTTGGACATGTGCTGAGGAGGGATGCTGTGTATATTGGAAAAGGATGCTAAGAATGGAGCTGCCAGGTAAGAGGAAAAGAAGAAGGCCTAAGATAAGGTTCATAGATGTGGTGAGAGAGGACGTGCAGGGGTTTGGTGTGACAGAGCAAGATGTAGAGGACAGGAAGAAATGGAAACAGATGATCTGCTGTGGCTACCTCTAATGGGAACAGCTTTAAGAGAAGAAGACTGAGTGAGTAAAATTATTATTACATAGCTAAAAAATTAAGTAAGGAAACTGATGTGTGTAGGATAAAATCAAATCAAATAAAAGGCAAATTAAAAAATAAAGTAACAGCGTGTTGCAAAATAAACAGGTTGGAAAAATGCAGCCATGTGTGAATGAAGAAAAGTAGCAATGGATTCAAAAGATGAACTTCTGCAACTGGTATTCAAGCCCCACGTAGTGAGGTAACTATATGGATGACACAGATAGTCCTGCTTTTAATCAAGTCTACAGAATTTGCATCAGAAAAGATCATGTTTTGAACGTTTGTAAATTGAAAAACAAAAGTATTCTAAAAGACTGCATTCTGCATGGAAATATGAAAAATGGTCTAGGAATCAGCACATCAGTACAAGGACATAACACTTAAATGTACAGCTGTGGGGAGAGTCTCTGGCAAGGAGTATGGAGCAAGAAAATGACACTGATATGTCCAGCCGATGGCTGCAGCAGTGACCACAGCACAAAGGCATCACAGTTACATGTACAGCTGAGTGGGGGCTGTGAACACAACACAAAGATACGGTATCTCCATATACAGCTGTGATGGTGACATAACCTAGCCTATCAGCAGGAAGGCAGGACATGGTACAGAGAAAATAATAGCCTCTGTAAACAGATGAAGGGATTGCTATGTGCACAGAGAACAGGGATGGAGGAATAGGATGTGCTCAGCACAGACATTCAACACAGTGCTGCTGAACTAAAGCCAGTAATGACATGCTCCCTGCTGCTATCAGTATTGGACTAGATGAATGATCACAGCATGACAGCAGTAAGGTATATTAGCACAAAATCGAGAGTGGGTTCATTGCATATACACATGGAACATCCAAGAGTTCATACTCTGATTGAAATATTTAACCCACATGTGTATACATCTTGTCATATACTCATGACAGAGGAATCAGCTGGAAAATTCACCAAACAGGAGAATCATTTATTAGTTCACACCCTATAAAGATGTTTCATAAGCATCCTGGACAAAGGCAACTTAGTTCAGGACCATGTGTGACTGAGAGTAAGGCAGAACATTAGTGCTGCAGGTAACCATAACACGAGCATAGTACAGATGCTCTGAAATGTTAACCAATATTATATTGCAAGCTAAGGCCTGGGACATTTCCTGAGACCTTTCACTCACAGAAGTAGGACTACTAACACAATACTGACCCAGAACTTGAAGTGGCTTGGATTTTGGGACTAGACTGAGAACAATTGCCAAATAATCAGTATGGTATACACAAAGTTAGTAATAGCAGGCTCATGTCCATGTTGTGCAGTGGTCAGCATGTGAAGGTGGATGTACACAGCAAACCACTTCTGATTATCTCCTCTCCCAGTGTGTCTAGGCTTCATCAGCAACATCCAGGACAACAAGGTATGTAGTCATCCATACTGCATTCACAGATCAATTCATATACCAGTATGTATGCCATGTATTGTGGGGGTCTGAGGCATATATTTCACTACTGCCCCAGGTAGGTCACTGTTAGGCTCAATGATTTCACTGGTGAAGGCTATGATATGAGAGGACAATACATTCTGCATGTAATCAGGTCACATTTGTCCAAAGATGATGATAGCATGCTTATGGCACTGTCAGATGACACAGCAGCACTGTGAACAATGCTAACATTTGAAGGCTGACATACATATGTACACTAGGCCAGGCCTCTGACCTCATCGGTGTTTAACACTGGATATCCTGTAACCCTGAACATGACCCAGATTGCACTGTAGTCACCACCATAAATTCCATATGTCAGTTGCACTGCCACTGATGTGTTTGCACAAGCCATAAAGGAAAGGTATGTTGGTGGGGAATGTCACCAGACTACAGTTCTTTCCTTCACCTGGTTTCAGTTAGTAGATGGTCACTGATCCAGACTGAGACAGCTGTTACACATAATATGGTAGAGTTGATGAATGTGGTATATCATCAGTGTGATGACATGAAACACTTGTTTGGTCTTTGAGGTTATCTAAATCACCTGCACTGTGACTTGAAGTACAGGGAAAGATGGCAGACAATGCTCTAAGATCCATGGTATTCTGCATAATATTCTGGGTGCACACATAAGGCAGATGGCAACTATCCTCTATTCTGCCTCTGGCCACCATGCTGGCCATAGCTATAGAAGTATCAAAAGGCAAGGTCAATGGTCAGAGGCAAAACATTCACAGCTGGTGTACACCTTTGGGTTTAGAGTTTACCTTACATTCAGACCTAATGACAACTGGGGTGACATGTCCATATTTGTCAGAGGCAGATTCCCAGAGACCCACAAGTGTAACTCATGCAACTCTAGATTATACTAAACAAAACCAATTGCCAGTTTCTCACCTATTAGAGGACACTTTTCTTGAGCCAAGAAGTTCATGATAGATTCCTAAATAACATGGATGAACTCCCCATGAATAAGAGGCCTGTTATTATGGATTTCTCTAACTACCCATCCATTAAATGGAATATGTATACATTTAAAACAGGATATGCAAAGAAATGTTTAGATCTAATAAATAAAAACTTAATGGACCAGGTTGTTACTAGCTCAGTACAATGACAAAATATTCGTCACCTAGCACCTGTAAATGTAATGTCATTGTGCACAACTCCACTGGCACCTCCTTGTCTGATTAAATCATGCCATAATCTAATAAACTTTCCTTCAAACTATCTAAGCCCTCTGAATGCTGCATATTGGAATTCAAAGTCTTCAAATACACACCTTTCGTCAAATTCTGTGATAAAGTTTTGAAATTAATTTATAATGAATTACATCATCCCGGACATCACCTCAGCTAATTGATTCACAAGGTTCTGTACCTACACAAATAAATGCATAGAATTGTCAGTCTCATCAAAATTCAATGGGAAATTTAAAATCAAACCATTCTAGTTGTCCACCAGCATAAATAATGTCTGAAAAAAAATCAGTAGAGTATGCAACAGATATAAAGACCCCTGAGGCAATGTAAATATTAAGAATTTGATTAAGAATTTAAGAAAAGACTCTTAGATATACTAACACAACTCATGATTTCAGGATGGCATCTGAAGCCAAGGACAATAGCAAATCCTTCTTTAGTTATGTTAGAAAACTAAGAAACAATGCCCAACAATGTACATAACTCATAGTAAAAGGTAAAGTTTTGCCCAGACCCATTGCATATCAACAATATGCTAGGAAATAAACCTATTGAAAATTTCAATCCAGAGATAATTATTTGAAGAAGTCTAGCATTTAATTTAGACAAAAGTGTTTAACCTTAAATAAACTCTCTGTAGTTTGATTTTTGGCTTTTTCACTGTGTGTGAACCAGTATCCTCCTGATGGTATTGTATTTTCATTTGTTTTGTGTTTCACTTGCAGAAGTTTGAAAGCAGTTCCTGAATTCTTGCTAACTATCAGAAACCCAGTTCAAGTATCTGTCAATGCCCCCCTCTAAAAAAAAAATCTCAAATATTCATGTATTGAAATTGCTGTCCAAGATTAAGAACATTACCTCCATGGGACCAGATAGCATACTGGTCGTTTGTAAAATAGTACTAAACATGCCCTGGTGACATCTCTCCATAAATTATTTAACAAGAGCCAAGCTACAGGTTCATTATTTCTGGAAACAAGGCATGCAGCATTTATAATGCCATTATATAATGTTAGGCCTCCTATGTTATAGCCCATCATCCTTATGACCCCCCCCCCCCCATTTGTAAGGCTAAAGGACACAGAGATTAAAAATATCATCAGGCTAGATGGCAAGAATTTTTTTTTTTTTTTTTTTGTAAAAGGTAGATCCAGTCTAATGAACATAGTCATCCTCTTTGTAAAGGCAAAACAATCTGCTGACAGTGGCTTCACTGTGCACCCTACCTTGATTTGGCCAAAGTACTTGACATCATCTCTCATGATAGCATAATTAATGAACTAATTTATTTATTTATTGCAGTTTCATAACCAGGTAAGTGAACTAGTCAGATGACCCTGCAAACAGACTCCTATGTTATAAGGAGGATATCAGATTAGATGCAATTCACGTGACATGCATGACATGAGCAGTGTCAGATCTTGAAGTTGCCAGTAGTATTATGCAGGGCTTAGTGCTGTAACCACTATTGTTTGGTATTTACTTATCTGACCAACAGACTAAAATCCAAAACTAACAATCAATCAGATATGCAGATGATTGCAATTTGGTAGTAATTGCCAAATTGCCCTTTGACACAGAAGCCCTGAAGCAGGAAGTTACACATTTAAATGCCTGTTGAAATGAAAATAGGCATAACCATTATCATTGTCATCGTCGTCATCATCATCAACTTCCTTTTACCCATTTTCTACATGGGGTGTTGCATCGACTGTCACCATTTCCTTCAACTCAGAGCCACTCTCCTTTCTTATTTGATAGTCATGCCTGGCTTTTGCAGGACTTCCCTCATAAAATCCATCAATCCTTTTGCTGGACACCCTTTGTTCCTCTTGCCTTCCTCTTTGCTGTCATTGGTTTCTTTGACTTTGTCTTCAATGGGAGCTACTTGGACTTCTGCTTAATGTTTTCATTTCTTCATCTGTCCCACAGTGTGTATCCTACCATCCATCTCAGGCACTTTATCTCCATCACCTTTAGCTTCCTCAACTACTCTGTCTTCACTGCCCAGGTTTCTGTACCATACAGTACTACAGAAGGTTCATAGATCAATACTAGGCTATTGGCCCTTATAAGCCTAACCAAGAATTTCACCCATGTTCTCACAAACTCAGCAACTGTTTTCCCAGTCCAGCAGGGGCACAAGTGGGATCCTAGGGGTATATTTTCTGTTTCCCATCCAGTCGTCCAGGTTCCTCTTAAAGATGGCTAGTGAGGTACTCTGCTTGACATGGAGAGGAAGTCTATTCCACAGATGGGGGGAGTCATTGCGACACAAATCTATCCTGACAACAAGTTCTATTAATGTCACAGACGAGGTTGAGACATTGCATGCAGGTTGCTTGAGTGGAGTTTGACTTAACGGATATGCAGCAACTCCATCATGGCTGAGTCTGAGATGCCAGTCACAGGTCACCTCTGAGCAGTCTGTATGAGACTGAGTAGAGGGACATGGCTTTTAGCTTATCTGTATAAGATAAGTGTTTGAGACCCTGGATTTTCCTGGTCAGGAACCTCTTTGGTCTCTCCAATTGCTGCATGTGCTTGACAAGGTACATGCTGAAGGGGGCATTGTACTTGATAATGGGTCTGATAAGGGAGGACTACAGGGATGTTATGACCTCCTTGTTTCTAGATGAAATACCCTTACTTATGAGGTGGGCCATGTAGAAAGTCTTCCATACAATGAAGGCATCATGGTGGTTAAAAGTCAGGATGCTATCAACCTGGGTGCCCAAGTCCCTCATGTCTGAGTGCATGCTTAGTACATTGTTATTAATGTTATAATTAGTGAGGACATCATTTTCCCCAAAGGGGATAATGATACATTTCTTGGTATTCAGTTTGAGGCCATACTTCTGGCACCAGTCATTAGTTTGGTTAAGGCCCTCTTGGAGGATGTTCATATCACTAAAGAAATTTATGGCAGAGCCCAGCTTGCAGTTATCTGCAAACTTGGTCAGCCACAGACCAATGGTTTTGGCTTGCACCTCAGAAAAGTATATCTCAAACAGTAGAGGCCCCAAGACTGATCCTTGGGGTACGCCACTTGTTACAGCTCTACCACTAGAGATTGCTTCCCCTATTTTGACTTACTGGGTTTTATCAGTGAGCCACTTAACTTCCCATCTGTTACCATATGGGTTGATGCCTAGCTGGGAGAGTTTATCTATTATGCCCGAATTGTAAATAGTGTCAAAGGCTTATTCTAGGCCAAGGTAGGTGGTGTACACTATCTTGCCCTCATCCATGGCTTTGGTGACTGTTTCAAAGAAGGCGACCAAGTTTAACAGGCATGATCTCCCTTTGACAAAACCAAACTGTGTGGGATCAAGCATTTCGAGGTTGCCAATATCCTTGTTTATAAGGTCTGTGATAATGCATTCCATGGTCTTGCAGATCAGGCTAGTTAGGGTGATGAGCTTATAATTGCCTGGGTCAGTGAATGCTCCACCTTTGTGCAAAGGGATGACCGTGGCTGTCCTCTGTTCTGCTGGGATAAAGCCAGTGCACAGGCTTTGGGTGAATAGGGTGCCTAGTGGTGCTGAGAGCTGTTGCTTGAGCTCATGTAAGTCACAGCCAGGGATGTTGTTGGGTACCATGGAGGCTGAATTTTTTGCCTTTGAGGGGGCATTAATAACTTGCTCCCTGGTGATGAGCAGAGGGTGTAGGTGCTGGGCATGTCCTGGTTTACTGATGGGGGGACAGGGGGGGTGAAGTTTTCACTGAACTTGTCTGCCAGGAGGTTGGCTATATCTATGACGCTTGTGTATGTGGTATTCTTGATGACCAATTTAGAGCAGATTTAGAAGTTACCTTTGAGATTGCAGACATATGTGAAGAAGGCCTTGTGATTGTCCTTAGTGGATGTGGCCAATTTGGACTCGAATTTAGCCTTAGAGTATTTCACAAGTGATGTTATTTGCTTGTTCAGACAAAGGAGAAATTGCTTCCAACTTGGCACCTGCTTCTTCTTGGTCCTAGACAGCAATTTTCTTTTTTTCCCTTTTATTATAGAGTCTGTTTATTGTTGCTGTCCACCAGACAGGATTACTCTTCCTTGAGGAAGATGATTTGGTCCTGTCAGGTATTGCTGTGTTCATGCAGCTATATAGGTGCTCATATAGTTTTTTGGTGTAGGCTTCAACATTAGTGCTTGATTCATCTGAAGAGATGGTGGCTGTGAAACTGCTTATATCTGCTCTCAGGAGGTTGTAGTCAGCTTTGGAAAAGTTGTTTTGTTTGACTCTGGCAAGGGGATGAGGTCAGTGGAGATGGTAACTTTGAAAGTGATTGCTTTATGGTTGGATCTTCCCAAGAAGGATGACACTGTAGGGGTGCTACAGTGGCTACTCATGTTGGTTAGCACCAGGTCCAAGATATTTTCACCTCTTGTGGGGGTGTCAACCAGCCGATTCAATGCATTGGCAATGATGAAGTCAAGGAATCTCTGGGTGTTTGTGTATGAGCTAGAATAGGTCTTCCACTCTATGGTTGGGTAGTTAAAGTAGCCTAGGATCAGGGTAGATGGTTGAGTCATGGTGGATTCAAGTGAGTCCAGATAGGTGGAGTGGGCCTCCTGAGTCATGGTTGGGGGTCTGTAGCTAGCTATGATTTGAATAGGTGTTTTGTCAATAATTAACTGCATCTAGAGTGTCTCATGTGTGTCATACTGTTTGACCAGCCTGCAGGTGTGTACGTCTTTGATAAATATTGAAACTCCACCTCCTTTGGCTTTGTAGTCCTTTGTTTGTGGTCTGAAAGTATGGTAGGACAAGTAACCTGGTAAGGCTGGGATGCTTTTCGCAGCTTTGAACCAGGTTTCAGTGACTGCACAAATGTCAGCATCTTCCAAGGTGAGAAATGCTTGCAATGAGTGCAGTTTCTTGTTAAGACTCCTATCGTTTAGCAGCATGGCCTTTAAATTTCGTTAGAAGAATTTTTCACATTGGACATTTGTTGTCATGACTTTGCCTAAAAAAGGCACTGTGGGTAAGGCAAGAGGTTTTACCAGAAGACTGAGGCCCAGGGAAGACAGAGGAAGGCCATCTCTGGCAAAGCATCGTGGTCTGTCAATCATGTCCTCCCAGGCTGTCAGGTACTGGATCCCTTTGGTATGACACCAGCAACTAAGCCAATTGTTAAAGTCAATCATTTTCTGCTTGTACTAAGGCATCATTCTGGGTGATTGTAGGATGCTGCTTAAGGCTAGGGACATACCTGCCTGGGACACATATTCAGTGAGATCAATCATGTTTCTCTTCATATAGTCCAGAGAGGTACATCCCAAGTCATTCACACCAACATGGACTATGATGGAGTCATAAGAGTACCTGCTGTTGAGAGATTTAAGTGTGTGAGTGATATGGTGGATTATAGCACCTGACAAGTAACTTACCATGACTTTCCCTTTGTCTAGCCTGGTGAGGGGAACATCTGTGTGTCTCATGATTGAGTCACCTATGACTAGTATGCTGGGTTTATGGCTGGGCCTTAGATGCTGTGAGGCACAGGCATGTGTACTATGCATGGTGCTTAATGCGGTGGGTTGTGATGTGCATGTGTGCTTTTGCCTCGGAGGTCTCTTTTGTTTAGGTATGTTTTTGTTGAGAACCTTAACATATGTAAGAATTTGTACTGTACAGGTGTGTGTGTGGTGTTAGAGGTGTGGTGCTTGTGGTGTTTGTGCAGACAACCTTTTCAGTGCCAGATATACTAGCTTGTGAATGAGACAGCAAGGATTCTAGGTTTTTAATGTAATTGCATCACTCACATATTGTGTTCCTAAGTGGTAGAAGAAGATGGTTGTCCGTTACATGAGGCAGTTGCTACACTGTCTCAGGATGCTCATATCAACAAGACTAGCAGGAGAAACCACAGGAAATTGTCCGTCCATGGTTGTCAGACTCTATAGAAGAGAGGTAAAGGATGGTAGAGTGAGTACTATCAGAACAGAGTACTTATATGTGTGATTAGGGTCAGATAAAATCACAGTAGTTGCAAGGGAGGGCTTCAGTTATACAGAAGTGCTGGTAAGGGAAAACATGCAACTGGGATACCTCGCAATGGGTTAAAACAACTCAGTGGCAGTACGCAATGAGCAAACAAATGCAACACCCTGCAAACACAGGCATTTAAATACCAGAAAAGATGGAAGAATTTAGAAGCTCAAATTACTACCGTATCTTGCTAGCCCCTCCTCTTTCAACCAATCACTCATGCTAGAGGTCAGGCAACCCTGTTACTCTCACTAACAGAGAAGACAAGATACTACCAGCAGAAGCTGGCTGCCAGAAACACAGGAAACTCAACAAGCAAAACAACCAGGCCTGGATAACTGCAGATGCTATCACCTGATGAAGCAGATACATTCTGTGAAAGTACTCAGTACTTGTATTATTTGTAGGAATAAAGGAAGTTCTGTTAGCTTGCTGCATTTGGTCATCATTTTTGGACATTTTACTGGATTGGATTGACCAACTAACTTGCTACTTGTTTTTACTTTTTTGTCACAGTGATGAATCACCACTCCTCAGCCTGGTAAAAACAAGCACAGCCCCATGTAGACACAGGGTTTAAATAAAAGAAAAGATGGAAAAATCAAGAAGCTCAAATGACTACCCAATCCTGCTAGCCCCTTCTCTTTCAACCAATCACTCACGCTTGAGAAGGTCAGGCAACCCTGTTACTCTCAGTAAAAGTAAAGACAAGACACTACCTGCAGAAGATGGCTGCCAGAAACACAAGAAACTCAACAAGCAAAACAACCAGGCCTGGATAACAGCAGGCCTCTATCCAGAATATGCTACCCGACTAGAACAGAGAAACCCCACAAAAATGCACAGAAAAGCATAGATAGAGCACTCACAAACAGAAAATGTAACTCTCAGTATGAAAAGCAGTTTACAGTTAAGTAATTCAATAAAAATGCAATTACAGTAATGAAACAATATCTAGCAATGAGTAGTACTAGTCACATCACTGTTTTTTACACCTTACATTTCAGCTTTTCTTCTGTCATACTCTATCCCTAGCATTTTGTGCCAGTTGACTGCAGATCCTCTGAATTTAGCTTTGATTATCTCATTCAGATTTTCCTTTTCCTCAAGCATCCTTCCAAGTAGTGTAAACTTATTCCACTATTTTCCTTTCTATCTCGATTTTCAGTTTCTTCTGAGTAGTACCACTTGTTGCTGTTACAACTGTCTTAGTTTCATTGAGTGTGCCTTCAGTTTAGCATTCCATTCCTTTTCATTTGCTGAAGCTCTTGTTCATAATCTGTAATGCCACATTGTTTGCATATAGCAATTTTATTGATCTGTTCCCTTTGGCCTGTTTACAAATGCAGTCCACTAGCATTTTGAGCAGCAGTGGGCACAGAGATGAAACCTGATGCATATCTACTCCCACTGCGAACTCTACTGTGAGTCTAGACACTGTTAGTACTTGTATCATTGGGCAATTGCACAGAGCCTGCACTAATTCTACCAGTGCTTCCCCAGACTTCTACCCATCACAGGAAGGTCAAAATCACCTTTCTTGCCACCTTATCATATGCTTTATCCACATCTAGAAATGCCCATTTGAACTCCTTCCTCATCTCTAGCTTCTTTTCCACTAGTTATCAGACTGCAAACATCAGGTAAGTTGGGCTACATCCTGATCGGATTAAATGCTAAAAAGTCCAACATTGTCTCATTTGTTAGACAAATCATTACCTCAAGCATATAGCACTACATCCTGATTGGATTTAATGCTAAAAAATCCAACTAGCTCATTTGTTAGACAAATTATTCCCTCAAGCATATTGCATTTCAAACTAACCATATAATTAGAGATCTGGAAACCTAGGTTGGCAAGTCCCTCTGCTTTGGTCACCATATATCAATATTTGGCAGAAAATCATTGTACCTGGCACAGCTGATCCCCAAAAGAATATCATCCACAACTAAAGATGTTATTTTCCTTTTCAATTCGCTACTATTCATACCAGTTATAGAATACAGTGGCACCTTTGGGATGTAACTCACCAGACATATTAAACAAGTTGGAAGACCCCAGAGCTTTCCAACAAAAAGGATCACAGGCTTAAAACCTCAGAACTAGCAGAAAGGACTGAAAACACAGTTCATCTTTTATGTCTCTTATCAGCTCTTCAGAGGAGACCTATGCTTTGTGTTGCAAGCAATCATGGACCCAATAATCCAAAATCATGTATCTTCACATAACAGTCACAGAAACATCACAACAACAGATCTTAACCTGCTTACATAGATTTATAAAACAGAGATAAGAGAAAGATTCATTTCTCAACATTTCCCTCATGTCTGGGTAGAGTACACATGAAGACAAGGTGGTGTGCTGCACTATCTTCCTTCAAGTCAGGACCTGGATAATTGGATGGAATTTCATATTTTCACCTGAGCTGCACTGTCTTAGCCCTCCTTGAGAGAGGAGCTACAGTCTAGGACAGGAACTGACAAGGCATAATGGTCACAAGACTCAGACTTGAATTTCCTAAATTTTTTATGATAAATATCCCCAAGGCAAGAATGATTCATGTCACACCTAATTCCATAAACATAGGGATGAGGCCCAGTGGTTCATTTCCATTAGTGAAATTTAGATCTTCCGAGTGTTCGACAATGTGCCATTTCAGCAAAGTGGTCTCGACATTGTGACTTTTGCATAAGTAGTTTTTTGACAATATAAAGTAGATCCATATATATATATATATATATATATATATATATATACACACACACACACATATATATATATATGTGTGTGTGTGTATACATATATATATATATATATATATATATATATATATATATATATATATATATATTTATACACATAGTGCAGCTCAGGTGAAAATATGAAATTCCATCCAATTATCCAGGTCCTGACTTGAAGGAATTTTTTTCCCAGGGAAAGAATTTGATTGTCCATTTCTGTCGCTTTGCTATTTTCAGTGCTGTGGTGGAACATTACGGGTCGGTTTCAGGTAAGTGTGCGATTGTGTGGACGTGAGGGATAGGGCAGGTTAGGTGAGTTAGGGCACGGGTGAGGTAAGTGTGTGATAGTGGCGGACCTTAGGGTTAAGGTTTGGGTTTAGGTAAGTGGATAGTTAGTGGTGTATGTACAGTTTAGTGTAGGGTTAGATGTAAGATTTTAGGTGTATGTGTGTGGATTGCTGTTTGTTTGGTGTGCTTGTGTTGTGTGTATGTGTTTTGGAACAGCAAATTTTTTCCCTAGGGAAAAAAAATTTGCTGTTCTGAATGTCCAGTGTTGTCAGCATTCACTGAATTGGGATCGATATTCGAACATTTGAAGTTTTGACATTTCAATGTTCTAATATAGACCCCATGGGGGATGTGGGGGGGGGGGCCTTACCCACCTGCTTACACTTGGTGGAAAGTGCTATGATTTATGTTATTTAAACTCAGTATATGTATGATATGTGTTTTCAGTGTTTTGAGTTTCAGTGTTTTGAGGTTTCAAGATTTTGAAGTTTCAGTGTTTTGGTTTCAGTGTTTTGAGTTTCAGTGTTATGAAGTGAATCTATATATATATATATATATATATATATATATATATATATATATATATATATATATATATTCTATAGATACACGCAAATATATAATGTACACACACATATATATATATATATATATATATATATATATATATATATATATATATATATATATGTGGATAAATAGATATAAAGGTATGTCATCAACATTAAACA
The DNA here is from genome assembly GCF_019279795.1 of Protopterus annectens. Classification (NCBI taxonomy): domain Eukaryota; kingdom Metazoa; phylum Chordata; order Ceratodontiformes; family Protopteridae; genus Protopterus; species Protopterus annectens. The sequence continues at coordinate 869,550,432 of NC_056726.1, forward strand.
GCATTTATAACATAGTACTATGCCTCAATGACCTTGCCTTCCAGCACTGAATCTCCGATTAATTACTGAATGGGTTGATTATAGGATATTTGTCTGGAGCATTTCTCCCTGAGCCTCGGCTGACAATGGGCTCTGTTCCAGCTGGACTTATCCCAGTAAACAAATATTAAATGATTAAATAAATGACAATGCACATGTTAACTCAACTTCAGGTGCACAGCAGTACACAATTAAAAGTTTTGTGAAGTCAGGGGGTGAGAATAGCTTGTTCTGAAAACAAAATAGCTTTCAGTTACTTAAAAGCCTCATATCTCTCAGTTGTCCAGATTTTTGCCTCATATGATCTGTTTTGTTCTGTTCCTCAAAACATTTGTGATTTTTTTAGAAAATCATTGAGAATTGAAGTTATTAAATAATGACAGACATTTGAGTTTCAGACTTTATATCTATCAATCAAAAATGTATACTTACACAAATTTTGTTTTTCTAGCAACTTTATACATTCATAAGAGCAATATTTAAAATCTGTTCCTTTTTTTGGGCCCTTGTTTCCCTATAATTTTAGAGGTTGAGAGGTATGGTACCTGTTACTGTAGTCTACGTTACCTGTATGAGTGCCTTACCTTTTGTAAGGTCTGTTCAGGAAAGGCTATGATATCAAAACAGAGTATTCATTTTCTGTAGTTGTTGATAGTGCTAAGAGCTATTTTATTTGCCATTTCATATTGTGTTTGGGCCCTTCTGTCGCAGCTGTTTTATGTCTAGTTACTCTTTTTCTTTTCATATGTTCTAAGTACTCGGTTTCTGACACACGCATTTTACCTTTGTCTGCATTAACTGTAGGTCCTGCCTATGCTAAAGACTGAGAAAAACACAGTTTGGATAAATGTGTCTCCCAATCTTCTGGATAAATTGCTATAACACAGTATGCAGCTGAGTAGCTAGCATGAAGTTTCAAAATTGTATACATGAGACTTGTAAAACTGCTTGGATCTCTATGAAGTCCAAAAGGTAATCCAGTATTGTAATAATAATAATAATAATAATAATAATAATAATAATAATAATAATAATAATACTTCAGCATAGAAAATGCCATTACCTCATTAACTTGAGGGGCAACCGAAATCTGCCCATATCCCCTGGTTAAATAAATAGAGGCCATAAACCTTCCTTTGTCCAGCCTATATATAAGCTCATATCTCTGGACATTGATAAGTGTGAAATCTGGATACAGCATGTAATTTTTCAAAATCATTACAAAATCTAATGAGGCTGTTTGGCTTAGGCACCAACAGAACTGGACTGTCAACTGTCTTTATTTACTTTGGGACTCTTCAATAAGTCTACTTTCTGCATTTTTCACTTCTTCCTTTATTGGTTTTCTTTGGGGCTCTAGTATCCCATATGCTTTATGTTTACCTTCTTCCTTCACATGGTAATACTACAACTTCATTTCAATAAGACATCTTTCACTTTGCTTTTGGCTTTTGGACTTGACAATGTTTCATCTATTTGGACAGTAAGACAGAATTACTTCATACCACACCATTGCTATCTAAGAGACATCTCAGACTGACTATAGAAGCTTCAGCTTCCACATAAGGTTTTAACATATTTATGAGATATAGCTGCTCTGGTCTTCTCTTTCCAGTTTCTTTTATTTTATAGCTCACTTTGTTAATTTTCTCTGCCATCTCAGAGGATGTTTTATACTAGCTTTGAACTTATTTTATCTGAGGAAACTAATGCTGACAGTTTGCTTCTTGCCTTAAACTCTGCAAGTCTTGCATTGTTATTACGCAGCCTCTGTTGCATCTCTTGTGCCCCTTTCATACATGCCTTAACTATCGGCATAACATTTTTTTAACAATTTTTCATGTTTGCAAAGTGTACTGTCACACTTTTAAACGGGATTTTTTTGTCCTGACAGCTTTCCTATCCAGTGCATCCCTGAAAGTAACTTGGACATAAATTAAACTTACTGGAATTTTCTTGTAGCAAAAATGAGATTGAGAATTAAGGCATCTCGGGTCTTATCATCCTGTCTGATGACCTTCTTTAGAATAAACGTCAGTTTTTATTTAAACCACTCTACTACCCATCAGTTTCAAGGAGGTGCACGGAAGCTCTCAATTTTTTTTTAACACTTGCAAACATTGTACATTATCCTGGACATAAATGGGTTTCCGTTTACCATGGCTGTCTCTTTTAACATCAGGTGCTGCGGTAGCATTGTCGCCTCACAGTAAGACACTGTCCGGTTTGATTCTCAGCTAGAACGTCTTCTGCGTGGAGACATGCGTGAATGGGCATACCTTCGTTGAAGGTTGTGCGTCAGGGCTGGTAACTCGGCACGTAAAAATCCACTACCAATCATTAGCGGACCGGAGTTCCACTGTGGCGACCCCTAACTGGGAAAAGACACAACAACAACAACATAGGGTTGCCACCTTTTCAAATGGCCAGAGTGGGACATTTTTGGTACAAACATCAGATTTTACAGGCCGACACATACCCACGGTCAGTACAAAGGATAGAACTTTTTTGCCTAAATAAAAGCTTATTCTTGTAGCATTTTAGTTGCTTATTCTGTTTCTTATAACATTTAGGTATTTTAGATACAGAATAACTGTTTTATGCAACTATTACATAAAGTATAGGAAATCATTTTGTCCTAAAATCTCAGGACATTTGCCATTTTTACAATTTTTTGTCAGGACACAACTGCCCAAAGAGGGACTGTCCCCTCGCAAAGGGGGACAGGTGGTAACCCAACAACAACAACAACCCTGGAGGAAAAGTAAAACAAGCTCCTAGGCTGTTAACTCAGCATTCAGTTTTTGCAGGAATACTGTTTCATGAAACTTAGTGCCATAGTCAATAGTTGCTAGAATATATTGGTAGCTATTGGTAGGTTTTAATGGACTTAGCCATTTGACACTGTAATGTGTTGTCATATTTTGATATTCTGTGCAAGCTGCATGGAAGTATGCAGTGCCAGTAAACTTTAGATAAGATTCTAGTTTTTCTTTTGGTCAACCCTAAGTATCCTCCCAAAGTATGTCATTGTGTCTATTCCATTTTAAGTGCACTAAAAGATTTTAAGGTTTTGGGGCTAATAGTCATTGTATTGTTGTAGTGTTTCTTTTTTGTATATTTTTCATGCTATACATCGTCATTTTTCAACTTAAAATATAAATATTGGATGTAACCAGTATGCTCATCTGTTTCTCATTCATTTCTGGCTATATTTCGTTGGGCACCACTTAGCATATCATCATCCCTCTGTGCATTTTGAACATTTTCATTGCTTATTTTATTTATTTATCTATTTATTTTATTTATTCCGCTTTTGATTACCAGGTTAATCACTCTAACTACACTATTGGCCTCTTTTCAGAGGCAATTGGAGGTAGTATTTATACTCCTAAGGGAAATTTTCCCAGTGCATCAGGGAATTTTGCCTACTCTTTTCGATAGGTGCCATGGGGTCTTGTACATCAATCTGAGCTACATCATCTTAAGCAGATGGAACTTTGATTTAACATCTCAACCACAGAGGAAATCTACCTATTCAGGAGCACTTTTATCAGTACATTGACAAAAGGTAGAGGGTATAGTGTCAGTATAGGTATAGATGTTTCTTTTTCTTCTTCTGTTCCTTCCTCTACAAAAGGCCACTCATGCCAATATTATCTTCTGCTCTTGAGTTTGGCAGTTCCTTTGCTTTTACCTCAGTATCATCTGTCTCTTTTAATACCTTTTGCTAGAAATGTACAACTCTGTACATGATTTCTTACTTCTGTTAGTAAGTTTATCACCATAGGGTCTGCTGTGTCTCCATATACTACCTTATTGACTGCAGTCTTTTGTCAAGGTCCTAGATCATGTGTGCTATGCATTTTCCCCTTTTATTTTCTGCACTGACTGCTTCTGCTAACATAACACCTGTGATTTTCTGGTGAGCTTTAGTAACATAATTTTGATAACACATAGGGTCTTCTAATCCTTCCTGTCAAAGTCAGATTTAAGTCCCTTTTAAATTTCTACACATACTTTTTTTTAAATTTTTTTATTGAGAATGTATATTTTTATCAAAGTGTCAAGCTGCTGTTGCCAGCTCTGTTTTCACTAGTCATTTATTCAGAACAGTGTAGTTTGAACAATGTATCATGCCACTGCTACTGTTATCTTTTCCGGCCCAGTCTTTTTCACTAGGAGTACATATAGGCCACAGGAAATCAAACTGTGCTCCATCCTCACATAATACCTTCAGTGCCTTGAACTGGTGTCTTCAATGACATTGTGTGTTAAAAAGTACACGACCTCAAGATGTAGTACTGTACCAGAGTTTGAATTTGTACATGTGTTATGGAATACATTTCTATGTCTTTATTGGCACATATTATTTCTATCTTCCTCTGGTTCTTTGTTTAATATCTGCAGTCATATGACTCCTTAAAAAGTACAATCATGCTCCCAGAATTTAGTAGCCAGTTCAATTCCTTCCCATCTACTAATATGTATTTGGCTAACTTATTAGTTGCAGAGAAGCAACATGCTGACTCTACTATTCTGACAGCTACTTTATCACATCCCATTGGTAAATTTTCATTATCATAATGTTGGTTAGCAATCACATTTTTCATATTCACAATGATTTTGTTTACCAACACATTGATAAGAAATCACATTTTTAGGTACGGAGTTATTTATAAAACATTTAGAAGTGTGTACCTTCTTCCCACATCTAAAACTTACAGTTTCAATTACTATGAATTTCTGGGTATTCGCAGACATCTGTACACTATTAGTTGCAGGTTTAAATTGTTCAGTTTTTACTATTGTTTCTTTAGCTTGTAACATTTTGATGAGCACAACCAATTTATCAGCACTTTTAACAAGACTAAGAAAACCCCATTTATGTGAATTACCCAGTGCTCCCATTTTAGATTTATAAACAGCTAAATGTCTTTCTTAGTCACATGACTACCATACATACACAGGAACATATACCAGATCTCTACTCCTCGGCCCATTTCTTAATTTTATCCAATTCTACCTCTGTAGTAGGTGAAGAAAGTATCACAGCTATTGTCAGCAGACCCCCAGCAGTCATGGCTCGGGCCAGTCCATAAGCATTTTGGCCCCATTTTCTTGACTGTGTTGAAATGTGCTAATGAAGAAATACATAAAAGCAGCCCATTGCTGGTAGTTTGGGTCATCACGATGTGAGGAAAGGAAAGTCTGGTTTGGGTGTTTATGGGGGACTCTAATGCTGGTAGACTTTTTAATATTGTATAAGTTATTTATGTTACGTATTAATTATTTTATTTATTTAATTATTTTACAGCAGCAGTGTTATGCTGTTTAGATCCATGTGTCATGCAACACTTAATCAGGGAAGGGGATTGCAGTGCTGACAAGCACTATATCTGAATGTATGTAGTTGGAAGTCATATAGGTTAATCCATTAGGACCAGCTCATACACAGATGGAGGTGTGTCTGTGAATCACATATGAATTGGGAGGGAGGGAGGATATTAGCATGTGTACTTTACACATGGTATACAATTACCATATTGAGGCAATATCTTATCCATTGTGTACCTTTGCTATGAATCACATAGTCTTTCATATGACATTCTGCAGCATAACAGCTATAGCCTATCACACACAATTTTGATGGATAATGTCCTTAGCCTGAAACAGAAAAGTGTTACAGTTCACTTACCTTTTTCTATTTCAGCATTTATATCCTACAATTAAATTGGCAGGTACAGTTACATAGTCATTACTAAACTAATTCTGTAAGAAAATGGTCAGATTGCAAAGTGCCACTGCTAAACTCATTCCATAAAGAACACCAAAATATGCTAATTATGTTGAGCATGATGACTTATGATTGCACTTCAGTTTTTAACACTAGCAAGATGTAGGTGGGGGAGCATGATCAAAGTTACATTTTTCCATCCCTACCCATCATGTGCTGTTTGACAGTGTCAATAGGAACTGCTTTTGAGTTTTTGATCAAACTTTCTTTATAATAATAATTATTCAGGGAATGCTAGTTACATACCCCTGTTTTTACTAATCTTCCGTGCAGGACTAGCTTAGTCCTGCACGGAAGTGGCAGTTTAGGAGCAGGACAGCAGCATGCCATGCATATTAATGAGATGCACTGCCTGAGCTCCTAATCTTACATGGAGCATGTAAGAGTGCAGGGGGCATGTCTGAGAGCAGAGCTCTCAGAATATACATGCCCCCACAATGAAGAACAGCAGAAATGGCTAAGAAATGAGCGAGACCACTCACAGGTGTCCACATATACCCACCAACATTCCCCCTCATGTACAACAGCAAGTAATTACAAAGAAAATGAATAAACCTTTTTTATTTTAAAATCCAATTAAAGCTAACAGTAGGTGCACTGGTGTGCCCATTGCTTAGCTACGGTTAATGCAGCTTAAATGGCTGAAGAGGATAACAAGGATGATATATGCAAATGAAGCAGCATAGCAATAGTGTAGTGGGCAAAGCATTTGCCGTACGAGCAGGTGTTCCCGGTTCGAGTCCCACTGGAGCACATTCCATTTTCCATGGCAAAGCATGCTATGACCAATAGTTTTGCTGCATAACATGCTAAATAACATTTATTTGTGAAGTGGAGTACTGCATTAAATGCACATGTGAGGTGTCAGTGTCATAATGAATAAAGCACTAGTAAGCAAGTTTAAGCACCAATAAGCAGTAGTAAGCATATGTAAGCACTAGTAAGCAGGTTTTAAGCCCATTTCCATGGGGGTAAGCAATGCACACACAGGTTAAGCAATTTAGAAGCTAACTCTCTTTAAGCATTATTAACCAGAGGTTAGCAATGCTTACCCTTGCACAAACCTGTGCAAACCCACTTACAACTGCTCAGAAGTGCCTTAATCACTCTGTATCCAACTGCCCTTGTTCTGCCCAGCAACAAAATAAACAGCCTCTGCAAGTCTCGAACCCAGGACCCTGCACACCATAGCGATTTCCCACTAAGCCATGGCAAATATACATAATCCTTTTTTTTTTCAAAACAGGTTTATTGTTTTAACATATAAGAGAAATATCATAACAATTTTATACAAGTAATTAAAAATAGGTATTATTATAATATTCAACAAAACAACTAAAGTATTTACAAAGACATCCACTACAATCAGATCAATTAATTAAACTAAAATACCGTGCTATTGAAATTAGAATTTTTTTAACAAATTTTGTAAATTATCCCATACAATATAATATGATGTTTTTCTAGTTGTTCTCATTCTAATTGTGCGTATTTCCATATGGCACATTATATTCATAACATTTTTAAATTCATTGAATGAAAGAGGTGTATCTGAAATCCAATTTCTAGTTATTATTTTCCTGGCCACTGCTAGGATAGACCATAACAAGGGAAGCTTAATCTTTTTAACACATTGAGGTACAGGTGTGTTGAATAATATAAGAGACTTAGAAATAATGAAATTATCTGTAAAAAGAGCCTGCAAAAATTCATTAATTGACTTCCAGTATTCTTTCAACTTCATACAGTCATAAAACATATGAGCCCAGTCAGCATTAATTTCTACATTACATCTCTTACATAGATTATCTTTATTATTTATTTTATTCATCATCAAAGGTGTATAAAAAGATCTATGTAAAAATTTCCATGTATAAAGTCTCCAGACAATGGAAGATGTAGTTCTATAAGCAGATTCCAATATATATTGTTTATCTTGTTGAGTTGGTGGGTCCCCATTAATAGAGGTGAAATAATTCCAGTATGAATCTACACTGTAAAAGTTTCTTGTCTGATAATTTTATGTATATATGAAAGTTTACCTTTATCAGAAACTTTATGATGTAAATTTAATATCAAGTAATCAATCAGTTTTGGAATAGATTCTTTAACTGTTATAGACATTAGATCTATTCTATCAATGAGATGTTGTCTAAAGATCTGAACCTCTAACCAGCAAGTTTCTCTTAGATCAAATTCTTGTTTTAAGAAATCTAGATTTTTAACTTTATTATCAGATATCAGCTGATACCAGTACTTTAGATCATTATCTATAGCTAAATGAGCTCCTTCAGAAGTAGATGACATAAGCATACCCTGAGTATACATTATAGGGAATACAATAAAATTCCATTCCCTATACTTAGGGTGCATGAATATAAAGTTACGATAACTAATAATAATATTTAATGGGTAACAAACCATATGTTTAGGTGTAATAGGTGAAGTACAAAATTCCTTTAGCAACCACAACATGGAGTTATTTACAATCATATTTTTATGTGTTAAGGAGATTTTCATGAAGTGCATACTAATTAGCTCCCAATAATCTTTCCATTTTGCGATATATGACTGATCTATTAATAAAGTAATAACTTTTATAATAGAAGAGATAATATATAAATTAAAGTCTGGAAAAGAAATACCCCCTTGAGACCAGCCATTAGTATGTTTCTTTAATGCAATCCTAGGTCTATTAGGTGTCCATAAGAAATTTAACATTAGTGTATTCAGTTTCTTGATAATTATTTTTGTAGGTGAAAGTATTATTGATTGTATTAAGTATAACATCTTGGGGAATATTATCATTTTAATAATTGTAAGTCTCTCCTCCATAGTAAAAAACATATTATTCCAGGTATTAAAAAGATTTTGTATATTAAGAAAACAGGTATTATAGTTATTATATATAATAGATTTAATATCTTTAGATAGTATTATACCTAAATAAGTTATCTGACCTGAATTGGGTACATATTTAGTAAAATCACTAATGAGAATATTTTATCATGTATATATAGGTAGTATTTTAGTTTTTCTTCATTGAATATTAAACCAGAAATACTTTTAAAATTCATCATTTTATCAAATAAAGAATGCATAGAAGAATTAGATCCTGCTGATGTAATTAGAATATCATCTGCAAAAAGTTGAATTTTTGATGTTGTATTTTCGTCTATTTCAAAGCCCTCTATGTCAGTACTGTTTGTAATCAAATTAGCCCAAGGCTCCATTACTAAAGTGAATAATAGTGGAGAAAGTGGACATCCTTGCTTTGTACCTTTAAGAATGGGTATTTTTTGTGAAACATATGTTCCTACCTTAATATAAGCCAGCGTTCCTTAGTATAAATGCTCAATTAAATTTACAAATGCATCAGAGAAGTTTGTGCATTTCAGTAAGGTAAACAGATAGTCCCAACTTACTGAATCAAATGCTGAACCTATATCAAGACTAATAAGTGTTAAATCTTTCTTTTTCCTATTTGCAAAATCAATTAATGTTAAAGTTCTTCTTATATTATCAAAAGTATTTCTATTTACAATGAAGCCCGTCTGATCTATATCTATAATGCCGGGGATGATTGTCTTCTATCTATCAGCAAAAATACTCATAAACATTTTATAATCAACATTAAGTAATGAGATGGGTCGATATGAAGAACATCTAGTTGGATCTTTATTAGGTTTTAAAATTGGTGAAATAAATGTATATTGCCAAGATGGGGGGGTTATTAACTCAGTTTGGGCCAAAATAAAAACCTTATGTATTAATGAATATGTAGTTTTAGAAATGATTTTATATATCTCTGGTATAATACCATCATTACCCGGTGCTTTTTGATTTAAGCTTATTTATTTGTGTAATAACTTCTGTATATGAAATACTCTTGTCCAATAGTTTAATCTGTTGTTTATTAAGCTTTTTATTCATGTTTGTGGTTATAAACTCCTTTATTTTATCTTTAGGTTCCATGTTAATGTTGTTATGGTTAATCTTGTGAAAGTGATTTCTAAATTCATCCAGTATTTCTGGTATACTAGAAACATTCTTCTTTTTCCTTAGAGAAAAGATTTCTTTGATATGGTTTTGTTTATTCAATCTTTTTGTTTTATTTTTAAGTCTGTGTAAGTATTTGGGGCTTATTGAATAAGACAAAACTTGTATTCTCTAAAGTTATTTTAACTTTATGAGTTAAAATTTCTTTGTATTTCTCATTTAGTTTGTTTATTTCTTCAATAACTTTCTTGTCCATAATATTTTCTTTATTATTATGTTTATAAGAGTCTAATTTACTTTGAATATCTAAAAATTCCTTATCCCAAGATTTCCTTTTATTTTTATTCCATCTGATACTTTGTCCATATAGATATGATTTTAAGGCATCCCAAACATAGACAATGGAGACTTCAGGAGTATTATTTATGTCTAGAAAATGTTGTACTTCTGAAAGTATATATTCTTTATAGTCTTTTAGCTGAGTTAAGTATGCTGGTATCCTTTTGATCTGAACATTATGAGTATTTTTTATCATGAATTCAAAAACAATTGAGTTATGATCAGATATAGGACATGAAATGATTTTGGAATTAATTAAATCTGTTACCATCTGGTTAGAAATAAAGACCCTATCTATTTTTGAATAAGTTTTGTATCTGTTAGAAAAAAAGGTGTATGGTAATGATTTTGAATCTATCTGATTATTAATATCATTCAAATGATAAGAATTAGCAAAATCATTTAAATGTTTTGCATTAGATGTAATTCTTCTTTTCCTTATAGTGGTAGTATCACTTTCATGTAGTATACAATTAAAATCACCAGCTAAAATAATATCCCTATAGAGAATGATATGATCTTATCAATATGATGTTTCACTGTATTAATACCAATTCCAGGTATCCAATGTACATTAATTAAAGTGTAAGTCTTCCCATTAATTTGTATTGTAACCATACAAAACATTCATTTGTCATCCTGAAAAGACTTAATGGTTTTAGGAATGGGCATACTTTTATTCCATAAAATAGCCACTCCTCTTTTTTTCTGAGTGTGCTCTGAACTAACCAATACTGTATACTTATTAGTGGCTAGTTTATCAATATCTTTTTCAAGAGATGGGTTTCTTGCAGGAAGACTAGATTGGCCTTGTGTAAATTAATGTATCTTATTAGGCTTGCCCTTTTACACGGATTATTCAATCCATTAATGTTTAAAGAAATTCCTTTTAAAGATGTCATTTGGCATTTTTAAAACTCAAGAATCTTATGATCGAAATAACAAATAACAAGATAAATAATGTTACATCTCCTCTTTTAGGTGTACCTTTAAATATAGCTGTATTTATTAAATCTCTTATGGGATTTTGTATAGGATTCAATTTTGTTTGTAGTGACAATGAGTATACAAAATATATTGTGGATGTCAAACTATATACATATAACAATGAACAAGTGAAAATAATGTAAGGATTAAACCTTGCATCCAGCCTGGAGTTGAAAACTCCAACTTAGAGTAGTATTTACTACTCAAGTTAACCCCCTACCCTAAGCAGCAGTACCTCAGCTACCACCTTATCAATTTAATACTAGTTATATTTAACTGAGGTTAACAGTTTTCAATTCAATTATCTATCAAGACAAAACTACACATTTGGTAAAACAGCATCATATAAACTAAAATAAACTTTTTTTTTTTTTAAACTGTTCATACTACTATATAGATCTATGTAATATATAACACTTGTATTCAAATAGCATTCAAATAATCCTGATGTTAGAAATCAAGAGGAGAGAAAATTAGGTTCTAACATTCATTTAAATCAAAAACTTTGGCTAATATGATTCAGACATTACATATATTAAGATGCATCTATTTTCTGTCATGTGAATACTATTAACAGCTTCCAAAAAAAAAAATCTTGAATTGTTTGTATATGAGCATTTACTTAAACTCATTATTGTCAATAGAGTAAAATATTGTATTCATAAAATTATTATAAATCATATTGCATAGTTATGCAAATTCTCAGAAACACTTGCATTATTAAAAAAGCCATCACACACATACACACAGACACACACACACATACATACACACACACATACACATACACACACACACACACACACACACACACACACACACACATATATATATATATATATATATATATATATATATATATATATGATCTCACTGAGTTATGTCCTTGTTGAGCACTATCCTACTTGCTGTCCCTAGAATAAATATGTCTGCTTTATAGAAAATAATGCACAGCAAACACATTTTAGTAACCAGATTTTACAATCATGCTAACCTACTGCTTTAAAATATATCACATGACATTTCTTCCAGAATAGAATTATAAAATTGTTTATGCTTGTCAATCAGATGAATTAAATGAATTATAATAAAGTATATGTTTGGAACAGAAGTTTTAACACAGATTATTATGCTGCTGTTAAGTAGATTTTCAAAAACATTTAAATAAATGTTTCATTTTCTATGCCTTCTAAAATAAGACATTTACTTACTACAAGAAACTACATCATTTAAACTCATTATAACTGACATTTTATGAATAGAGTATTTTTCCTGAATCTGTGGTGTGTCAGTATGATAACTAGGTCAGAGGTTATACTAACTGCTTTCAGTTTCTCTGTGAGAATTCTGTGAGTTGAAGCTTTTGAAGTAGTTCATGGACACTGTGCATGAGGCAGCCCACATCCCAGATTGTCTCCCTTAACATTTTGGCGGGAAACTTATTAAAACTTGTGGCAAACATTCATTTTGTCAATAGAGTAAAATATTGTATTCATAGAAATTATTATAAATCATATTGGATAGTTATGCAGATTCTCAGAAACACTTGCATTATTATAAAAAAAAGCCATCACACTCACACACACACATACACATACATACACACACACACACACACACACACACACACACACACACACACACACACACACACACACACACACACACACACACACACACACATATATATATATATATATATATATATATATATATGATCTCATTGAGTTGTGTCTTTGTTGAGCACTATCCTACTTGCTGTCCCTAGAATAAATCTGTCTGCTTTATACAAAATAATGCACAGCAAACACATTTTAGTAACCAGATTTTACAATCATGCTAACCTACTGCTTTAAAATATATCACATGACATTTCTTCCAGAATAGAGTTATAAGATTATTTATGCTTGTCAATCAGATGAATTAAATGAGTTATAGTAAAGTATATGTTTGGAACACAAATTTTAACACAGATTATTATGCTGCTGTTAAGTAGATTTTCAAAAACATTTAAATAAATGTTTCATTTTCTATGCCTTCTAAAATAAGACATTTACTTACTACAAGAAACTACATCATTTAGACTCATTATAACTGGCATATTTTATGAATAAAGTATTTTTCCTGAATCTGTGGTGTGTCAGTGTGATAACTATGTCAAAGGTTATACTAACTGCTTTCAGTTTCTCTGTGAGAATTCTGTGAGTTGAAGCTTTTGAAGTAGTTCATGGACACTGTGCATGAGACAGCCCACATCTCAGATTGTCTCTCTTAACATTTTGGCGGGAAACTTATTAAAAACTAGTTACAAACATTCATTTAGTAGTGTAAATGCTTGTAAACATGACAAAACCTTCACAATGTATTCCACAGACCATTACAGCCTCTTACTTCTTTTCAGAAAGAGAAACAAATTGAATCACAGCTTGCCATTAAATCTTCAGATATTTTGACTGGTTATGAAACAAAACATTATAACTGACATATTTTATGAATAGAGTATTTTCCTGAATCTGTGGTGTGTCAGTGTGATAACTATGTCAAAGGTTATACTAACTGCTTTCAGTTTCTCTGTGAGAATTCTGTGAGCTGAAGCTTCTGAAGTAACTCATGAACACTGTGCATGAGACAGCCCACATCTCAGATTGTCTCTCTTAACATTTTGGTGGGAAACTTATTAAAAACTAGTGACAAACATTCATTTAGCAGTGTAAATGCATCTAAACATGACAAAACCTTCACAATGTATTCCACAGATCATTACAGCCTCTATGTAAGTGAAATTAAGCCCAAAATTACCAACAAGCAATAAAACTCAACATTCTTCTCCCAACTCAATTTTCATACAAATCCTATTATTCACTGTGCCCACACAATTAAAAGCATTTCTATATATTAATAAAGAAAAGAAAAAGAGAGTAGAAAATAAAAGGGAGTGAGGCAGAAATAAAAAATGTAAGAGAAAGCTGTAAGAAGTATATACAATGGAATGTTACTTACTGTTTATATTAATAGAGTTAAAAATAAAACATATTATTTACTCTTATTTAGTTCTGATTATTATTAGTTAAAGCATAACATATTATTTACAAACAGGCATAAGCAGTATAATCAAGAAAGTATAATTAGAAATAGCATTTGAAGAACTTATAAAAACTTTTACAAGGAATAAATATGTTATTATTCTATTAATGATATTTTCATTACTGTTCTCTCCCTGGCCTCCCCCACCCTTTACCCACTACATAATCTAAATAGAATGTCATTGTTTAAACAAAGAAAATAATAAAAGGAGAAGGAAAAAAAAGTAAAGATAAAAAAATGTATCAAATTACTAACCTTACTTCTTTTCAGAAAGAGAAACAAATTGAATCACAGCTTGCCATTAAATCTTCAGGTATTTTTGACTGGTTATGAAACAAAACATTTCTTTGCACATAGAGAATAACTTTGATTAAATCTTTTCCAAAATATTTGTGGCTTTCTGGAAATGCAGGAACTATATTCAAAAAGATTAATAATGAACTAAAAATGATCAGAGAGAAAAAAAGCATATAACAAATCATTTGTTTTTTAGTCTCTTCTTCTTCTCTGAAGTCTTCCACGAAGCTTCAGTTGCCAATCTCTTTAATGAAGAACTAGCCCATTCCATTTCTTCTATTTTATCCAAAATCCTTTTTTCTTTGACAAACAGTAAAGCAGAGTCTAAATCATCGAAAATCTTAGGACCATCAGGAAGGAAGATTTTAAGCTTGGCAGGAAACAGAAGGTATGTTTTAAACTGTGCTTTTTTAAGCTCCCTTATTAGTGGCAGAAAAACTTTTCTTTTAGCTATTACCATGGAAGAATAGTCATTGTCAAAATGCACAGTTGTCTCATTAATCTTAACAGGAGCTTTAGCCCAAGCAGATTTAAGAACCATCTCTTTATCAAAAGATGATAGAAATCTAACTATAACTGATCTAGGATATTTTTGTTAGAGTTAGTATTAGCTATAGATCTATGTGCTCTTTCGATACCAAAAGAGAATGCTTCTGGTAAGTCTAAAGTTTTAGGGAGCCAAGTTGTTAAAAAAGAAGTAATATTGTTACCTTCAATATTTTCTGGCAGTCCAAAAATCCTAATGTTATTGCGCCTAGATCTATTTTCCAGGTCATCCAGCTTTGTTTGTAAATGTGTATTTTGTTTCAGCAGAAACTCAATGTTGATTTCCTCTTCTTGGATTCTATTTTCCATGTCATTCACAGCTTCTTCTATGCCTGTCATCTGGTTCTTCTGTTGTTGCAGGTCTGTATGTAACAGGTCTATTTGTTTTGTAGTTTTTTCTATGAAGGTGTCTATTTTAGTATCCATTTTATCAGTAAGTTGCTGGATTATAATTATCAGAGACTGAAGTTCTTTCTTGATGCTGGAGTCTTGAGAATTTGTCTTACTGGAACTCATTTCAGACTGATAAACTGACAGGAAAATTTCCACAGTGATTTCTGACAGGAATATTGTTAAGATTTCCTTTCTTTTTTAGATATAGTTCAAGAACTATATAAACCAAATGTATTTAGAAAGAAAATTACTTCAGAAATTAATTTTTTAAGTAATTAATTCCTGTCAGTGTAATGAAATTGGTGGAGCTGAAGAAATCTGCTGCTATCCTGTGTTCATCCTTGGCCACGCCTCTTCAAATATACATAATCCTGATGTTTATACAAACATATCATCCAGCCCAATCATTCAACAGTACAGGGAATGTATTCCAACATGTAGATGTATGTGTGTGTGTTTATATATTGATATCTAAACAGATAAAACATATATATATATATATATATATATATATATATATATATATATATATATAAAATATAAATATAAACATGTATACATACAAAACCATACATCTATAGATATATATGTATACATGTCTCTCTCTCTCTCTCTCTCTCTCTATATATATATATATATATATAGTCATGGTGGTACGGTGGTAGTGTTGTTACCTCACAGCAAGAGGTTCTCCCGTTCTATTCTCGGCTGGGCTTGGGAGTTCCTTCTGTGTGGAGTCTGCATGTCCTCCCTGTGGTTGGGTAGCATTTGAAAGACATGCGTGCGTGAATGGGCGTGCCTTCGTTGAAGGTTTGGCATCGAGCTGGCACCTCGGCATTTCGTAAAAATCTACTGCCAATCATTAGCGGACCGGAGTTCCGCTGTGGCGACCCCTTACCGGGAAAAAGCCGAAAAGACAAACATACTGCAAGTAATATATATGTAAGCAGATATATATATATATATATATATATATATATATACATATATATATATATATATATATATATATATATATATATATATATATATACTGACATACATCTGTACATAATGGGAACATAACAAAAACATATATGTCCACATGGACCATTAATGGGGTCGAAAGGCCCCAATCAACATATGTCTTGTACTAAAAGGTATACCCCCCCACAGCCAAACACTTCTGCCCTGCAATGCACTACCAACTGTTGCAGATACCATAACCAGGCCCTGACACGATATGGGCGCAAGATGTTTACAGTACTCCATCCCACTTGTATGATGCCAGGCTGGTATCAGTAACATATCATGCAGTACAGTCTGGCTCCCATAGGGAATGTACAATGTGGAAGCTATCAACATCCCTAGGATACATATACACAGACACATATATGCAGATACAGACATACATATATATGTATGCATATATATAGATACATATGTAGAATGTGCGCACAATATGGAACAGCCACTATGCCTACAGTTACCACCTTAACAACTGGACACTGTATGAGCCACCCATACAAATGACAATTGTTGCCTGCAACATGTACCCACAGAGAGATCAAGGGATATAACACCACACACAGGTTTGCATAAACGGGGAAGCTTTATTTGTGTACTATTAGAGTTGTATATGCCATGTCACATAGCTGTTTAGACAGTGACATCCATATAAACAGAGTAATGCAACTTTGAAACAGTTATACTAATACAGTAGTCCAGAAAAGTTTACAAATGTTGCTGTCCAGGCCAAGGCCTTCAAGTAGTACAATAATAAAGAAAGATTGGGCCACAGGATACCAAACAATCAGCAGTAAGTAATGCAGATGTATAGTTCAGCAGCCTCTATCTACACTCTGTACAGAGTCCCTAGGGGGTAAAGAACTCAGTTGACACAATCAGTTGTAACTGATACATAACAAGGCATAACTGGCACCATCACAAGCACACTGACAGACAGAACAGTCTGTATGGCAGAAGGTGGTAGACCTTCATTTACCCAAGGTGGATTGTATGGTAATGTACATCCAGATACCTTAATGCAGTGTAGACATGGTGTGCGTGTGGTCACATCTGCTTTTATCATGTGCACCATTGGCTACTGACAGACATCCTAAGGACATCATAGGACAGTACCACTGCTAGCACCTAATGCTCCTGTGGACTATAGCAGAGATATTGGCCAATATATGTGGACAGTCTGACACACTCTGGACAGTCCAGAAGTATACACAGAACCCCTTAGTGCATGACCTGTGGGCAAAGCCTGACAATGTGGATGTTAACAGCCATGTAGATGGGTATAACATGTAACTGCTTGTACACATTTGCTCCCATAGGTTATGCATTCACGCACCCCTGTCTGTCCTGACACATGATAACTGCTGGTACAGAGGTGCTGTGGCAACATACTAGCCACTAGATATTGACATACATCTGTACAGCATTCCCAGTGCTATGTCTGACATACATAACTGTTATGGTGGCCCAGCAGCAGTACATCTGGCATGTATCTGGACATGACATCTCACTGGGTAAGCACACAAAGCTGCTCGGCATGTAACAACGCACCGTGCAGGCAGACTGGCTCAACACTGACCTACACTTCCTATGGGGGAACGCACATGTACCAACATGTATAGCAGGCTCTACAGGCATGTCACAGCATAGAGTATGATACACCTGTGTGAAAGTGCATAACCGCAACCAATGTGAGCACAGCCACAGCAACATATTGTAAGCTAGCGGAATATTACAGTATATGGACTATCTGTGCAACACCATCCTCATATGTGCCACTCACACACTAACCCTACATATACTGGACAGCTTCACAGTGTTGTACAAAGCCTGACTGTGGTATGGGGCATGTGTGTACGGTCATACAAATGTGTAAGCCTATAGGGTAACATACAGTGTAGCAACATGTAACATCAGATAGAACAGGACCACGAACAATGACATCTATCACAGTCTGTACACAGGCCAAAGTACATATGAACAATACACACAGTGTTGACAATCACCATGAGTATACAGACCTCAATACTGTACATGACCACAGAATGTCCAGGTTATGTCATAAATTGTAACCCCTACTACACATAACATGTGTAGCAGTCTGATATCTCACTGGCTTGTTATCAGATATGATGACACTAATTATGGTGTACAGCACATATGCAAATCTTACTGCATGACATATATACAAAGGGTAACAGAGTTGTGGCTGGAGGCACAAACACAGGGCCAATATTGACATGTTGCTGTCATACCATCATACATTTACTGCTGTAACAGGGTTTGTTGCAACATATGTCCTAGGCGGGATATGAAGTCAGTAACTCTCACAGCTGTCATCATCTACAGACTGCAATCCTCACACTACCTTCTGCAGTTCACAGACAGGTGTTCTGTGGGTAACACATGAAACAAAAGGCACCACACACTGCCCAGTCTGCAAAAGACCCTACAGATGGGGGTTTCCTCATAAACATAGCACTGACATAGCAGCTATTAAAACATGTAGGACAGCCATATCCACACACACCCTGTTACACCAACATTACTCCAAATGCAGTATAGCAGCACTTACAGTCTGTAGTCAGGTCAGGCACATCACCCTTTTGTGTGCTGCCCTGTTTCCACAGTGTATGTTGTTAGAGGTGGATCCCCAATCCATCTGAGATGCTGTTTGCCAAACAACGGATTGAGTTCCTGCTCATAGTGAATGTAAAGGCCCAACAAAAACATGATGTTCCTAGATATTGGACTGCGTTTACATGCAATTGGCTATGGAAATGTCTCCACAGCTGTTCCACATGCAATCAGCTAGAGGAGGGCTGCAATTAGTGCAGAGGCCATCAGTTGATCATAAGCAACACTTAAAATACACATGCTGCTGCCTAAGCACAGCAGGTGTAAGTCTCCACATCCACCAGAGAGGGAGTGAGAGAGGCAGACAGAGGCAAAGAATAGTCAGGGAGGGGTGGGAGAGTAAAACATAAGCATGTTTGCATTACACACCTATCAGTACAGGGTATCAAACCCCTGATGACTATATAATGCTATCACATGTCTTTGGCGTTATTGGATGCACCACATAGGTTACATGTTGAGGAGTCCTCAAAACTTATATGTGATGGTGAGTGATATTTGTAAGAGGGCTATGGTAGCTATATGGTAGGTGTAGTACACATGCCTGTCCTCATGAACAGGTGCCAGCATCAACACAGCCACACTCTCACAGGGACGCACACACATTGTTACACTTGGCAGGGCCAGGAATATAAATCATTACTAGTGGGATTTCCACAACACATTACAGTGCAGGTATCACATGCACCACAGGGGTCATATGGAGGTTATATGAGCAAAGGGTATGTGGAGGTGTCTGACATCAAACAGCATGCTTCAGTATGCCAATGGGAGTTGTAGTGTGTGAATGTGGTCATACTCATCATACAACACACACATAGACACAGGGTGCCAGTACTGACATGCATGGGTGCATTGCTGCACGGGTGTGTCGTGGTTGACTGTGCCAGACGACTATACAAGGCTAGGTGATGAGTATACCTTTGCATCAGACCACATGACAATGGTCTTCATTGTGGCTCAGGGGTGTATTGTATTCACCATCCAGTCACCTGGGTGACTATTGCATGTGGCCAATGCTATGCATTGCTTGCCATGTATTTGTTCCTTAGTCCATGACATGGACATTGTCTGGGATGTGCACACTTCCCACATGTATGTACAGTGACATGTGGAACTGTACCTGGGGTATCTGGCCCATGTTGTGTGCACAGATTGTTATCATCAGATATGCCCATCCTGGCCTCATGTGGCGGGAACTGTTAATGGACGGCAGGTTGATCCAGCATCTACATTGATAGCATGGTATTCCCTGGTGTAAGTGGCATCTGTCCATACAGGGCATGTTTTCAGGCATGGTATGTCTTTTGTGGGTCACATTTGAAGGCACCACAGGTGTTGCAGCTGTCCAGTGGGAAATATGGGGAAGGTGCACTGTCAGCATGTATGTGCCTATTGGACTGATAGACAGGGTGTTATGCTCACTGTATCCCACTGCAATCACACCATGTTTACTATCAGTGGTCAATATGCAGGGTACTACCAACATAGCAGCTGTTGCCTAGCAAGTGTGTGTGTGTGTGTATGAGGCATGGGTTGAGAGTGTTACCTGGGTAATACTAGGGTTACTCACTTTGTTCACCTGGCCTTGATGTGAAATGTAGGGGTATAGATATGCACCCCAGTCTCTCGGCTATTTCACATCTGTTATCCCTGTATGGTGGACATTGTGATATATACTAGGACCATCATATAAGTGATTTGCAAAACCCACTCCCTATTGACTCCAGTTGTTACACACTCACAACCACCTCCATACAGGATACAAATTACAAACAGAGACACACACACACGCCCGCCATGTCTCGAATTAGAACTCCTACCTAACTAGTTTATAACACTGTAGCACTACACAGTTATAAGATGCACTACGGAGATTACTGGAGTACTCCTTCTAGAAAGGTGTATTTCACAGTGAATGACATCAGTAGGATTGCCAAAGTATGGCATTTGAAGTATAGTGAGTATAACTAGCCTAAAATGAATTGCTCCCTACACAGACCTAGAAACACACGCAAAACATCCACAACTGCCATGTGTGGGAATTGAACCCCTACCAGAGTTCTACAGCATGAAGCAGTTATAGGATGCACCATGGGGAGAAGTGGAGTACTCCTTCCCAAAATGTGTATTTCACAGTGAATGACATCAGCAGGATTGCCAAAGTAGGGCATTTGAAAGTGTAGTGAGTGTGACTAGCCTGAAATGCATTGCTCCCTACACAGACATAAAAACACACACAAAACATCCACAACTGTCATGTGTCGGGACATAATCACTACCAGAGTTCTATATCACACTACAGGATGAAGCATTTATAGGACACACCATGGGGATAACTGGAGTATTCCTTCCCCAAAGGTTTATTTCACAGTGAATGACATCAGCAGGCTTGCCAAAGTAGGGCATTTGAAGTGTAATGAGTGTGACTAGCCTAAAATGCATTGCTCCCTACAAAGACATAGAAACACATACAAAACATCTACAACTGCCATGTGTGGGGATAGAACCTCAACCAGAGTTCTATATCACACTACAGCATGAAACAGTTATAGGACGCACCACAGGGATAACTGGAGTACTCCTTCCCCAAAGGTGTATTTCACAGTGAATGACATCAGCAGGATTGCCAAAGTAGGGCATTTGAAGTGTAGTGAGTGTGACTAGCCTAAAAAGCATTGCTGTCTACACAGATAGACAGACACACACACACTTGCCAAGATGGAATTACAGCTCCTACCTAACTATTTTATCACACTATAGCAGTACGCAGCTATAGGATGTGCCACAGAGATTACTGTGCTACAACCTTCCTAAAGGTGTATTTCAGGGTGAATGACATCAGCAGCCTTGCCAAAGTAGGGCATTTGAATTGTAGGGAGTGTGAGTAGCCTAATAAGCATTGTTCTCTACATAGACAGAGACAGACACACAAAACAGTTGCCAAGTTTGGGATTAGAACTCCTACCTAGCTATTTTCTCACACTATAGCAGTACGCAGTTATGGGATGCACCATGGAGGTTACTGGGCTACAACTTTCTCAAAGATGTATTTCAGGGTGGATGACATCAGCAGCCTTGCCAAAGTAGGGCATTTGAATTTTAGAGAGTGTGACTAGCCTAAATAGCATTGTTCTCTACACAGAGACAAACACACACAGTTACCAAGTCTGGGATTAGAACTCCTAGCTAACTATTCTATCACACTACAGCAGTACGCAGTTACGGGATGCACCATGGAGATTACTGGGCTATGACTTTCCCAAAGGTGTATTTCAGGGTGGATGACATCAGCAGCCTTGCCAAAGTAGGGCATTTGAATTGTAAGGAGTGTGACTAGCCTAAAAAGCATTGCTCTCTACACAGACAAAGACAAACACACACCCAGTTGTCAAGTCTGGGATTAGATCTTCTACCTAACTATTTTATCACACTACACCAGTATGCAGTTATAGGACATGTAATGGAGATTACTGGGCTACAACTTCCCAAAGCTGTATTTCACAGTGGATGACCTCAGCAGGCTTGTCACAGTAGGGCTCTGGGGAGGCCAGTGTGTGTGCATGGGCCATAACCCATTCATCTAGGGGTTGACACACCACATGGGGGCACACACAGGGCCATATTCCACAGGTACGTGTATACAGCTGCTAGATGACTACTTCCTTGTACAGTCATGTTGCACAGCTAGCACTTGCACCACATAGTTGGTACTCCTGACAGATACCATTGGCTAGTATCTACAGTGAGTGACATCTGAACATCATGTGGTTGTATCCATTTGGCTGTGTGCTGGGTGGGACAGGCCTGGATGGCTCCTTGTCACAGTCACTCTTTTCCACACATCTATCTACATCTACTTTTGGCTTATTATAGTGTGTTGTCCTTGGATATATGTCTGTATCCTATCCACTGTGTGTGCAAAGCATGAGTGATGCATACTGAGGAGTACATGCACTAACATCTGCAACTGCCAGATATGTCTAGCACACTGTTGTTTGGAGACGTGGGCTTCATGTGTGTAAGTGTGTGAGCATGCCCAGTATGCCCTTCTGTACTGCATGTGTGGATTGATTCCAGGTAGTTTGTACTCCAGTGCAGACCTTTGTGCTGTACACCTACAGGTAGCAAACTGTTTCTGCAGGGTATCTTTCGATCATTTGTCAATATGGGGACAAAATGTGCAGGGGATAGTGTGTACTGTAGGTGATTGTGTCTGTGCTGCTTCAGCTACATGGTACTGCTGTTAGCAGCAATATTAAGACATGTGTACTGTTATACACTGTGATGTTTTCTGTCCTCGTACTGTCAGATGGACATTCCTGCTCACAGTGATGTATTTGAGGACAAGGGTGACTACAGCAGTGTGTGGTATTGTGAGCAGATACCTGCATATTCATGGTAGGTTATGCCATCCTGGAGGGGGTGCTGCAGACACTTGCTGCTGGGTCTGTGTATCCAGTTCAGCACCTTGGTACAGTGCTGGCAGGGGATCCCATACATGTACACCCAGCAGCATGACAGTATAGCCTTATATTGCTATGGCAATGCCTCACAGCTGTACATATTTGCACAGGTCACCCAGAGGCAGGGGCCATGAGTTAGGACATTACCCCTATTGTGGTGTATAGGCAGGTATGTAGGCACCCATTTATATGTTTGCAGCTAGGGATAGTGTGTGCACACAGCTTTGTGTCAGACCTTGAAGATTCCATGTTGGCCATGCTCCCATCCACCCCCCTCAGTTATTCTTTCCTCTTCCTTACATTATACATACATTATCTGATAATGTCCCTATGGATCTCACCCCATCACGGCTGTGTGTTGGTGTTGGTCAACAGTTCATGCAGTGGGACATGGTGGACATGTCACTGTGGTTTGTCCACATGGCCTTGCATATGGCGTATGTGGAGTGTGTTGTGTTGTTAATTGGGTGTCCATGACATAACGTGCACTGGCAGTACATGTGAGACACAGGCCCTTGACAGAGGGCTGTGGGCCATTTACAGTTGATGTGGGCTCGATGTGGGAGGCTATTGCATTCTGTCTGTCCTACAGCCTCAGACTGCCATACAGTATATTCCCCTCGGGTGACAGGCTAGGTGTGCTAGGTGTTCATGCCAATACATTCTATCAATTCTAATTGGTGGTGTGGATGCTGGCAGGGTGCTACCTACAGCTGGCGACACACCTGCATGGGACACCTGCACTGCATGCTGCATTCTTTCACTATTGCCATATACAGCTGGGGTCATATTGTACCCATTCCCCACAGCAGAAGTACACCTAGGGAAGTAACTGTGGGTGGTGTTTGCGTGAGCTGGGTGCATGTGTGCTATGGACACTACTTGCATCTAACACACAGAGATGCATTAGGCATTCCAGTTATGCTTGCATGTGCAGGTGCATCAGCTGTTTCCCACTAAATCAGTCCTATCTCCTTTGTGATCTGCAAGTGTTTGGGCAGACAACACGTATCCCATACTACAGGACCAGATAATGTGATGCATACCTGTTTGTGCTATTCCAAGGGTGTGCCCATTTCACATTGACACAATATATACTGTATGACTGGGGTGCTTTCCCCTGTGTACTGCGTGTATATCTAGCCCAACAGCCATGCCATGTCAGTCTTTCAGATGGTGACACATATTACCACCATACATTTTCAATGGCTTACTGATAGCTTGTGTTATACTGGTGGGTATTGTTTTTGGCACTGCAGTTGTGATGACTTGTCCCTGTCATCAGCATTAGTGGGAAATGACCACCAGGTATTACCTCAACATGCATACATACCGACCACTCTCACACAATATGAAACACACACCAACCTAACACACACATACCTGCATATTGTGCAGATGCTACAAACTATTCTGCTATCTTGGCCACCTCTGTGCATCTTAGCTCCACTGGTATTATACCTACACATACATGTTCCTACATTTCTACATAGGGTTGTGGGACGGGCACACCTGACTGTTACGATGTGTGTACATCAGATTGAGGGGCACACCAGACCATTACTACATACATACGTAGGGTTGGGGGGAGCACACCTAACTGTTTCTACATTTCTACACAGGATGGGTGGGCACACCTGACTATTTCTACATTTCTTCACAGGACTGGGGGGCACACCTAACTGTTTCTACATTTCTACACAGGATTGGGTGGCACACCTGTCTGCTACTACATTTCTACACAGGAGTGGGGGGGGGGCACACCTGACTGTTACGACATTTCTACACAGGATTAGTGGGGACACACCTGACTGTTATTACATTTCTACGTAGGATGGGGGGGCACACCTGACATGTGTACACATTTCCTATGACTGTACTGGTATGTCAGGTACTCCATTTTATTCTTTATTCTAACCTATCATGCTGACTAGAGGCATCTCAGTGTACTACAGGTCTTAGCTTTGATTGACCTACATATTAGTTTCTGACTTTCTACCCTTCAGTACTAACATCCCACTGCCTGACCTGCTGTATGTAGTCTGTCTGTGTAGGCCTGAGGGGGTTACCCATATGCATAATTCAGAGGCCATAACACAACCTTAGTTTGTGTTTGTCTACACCTGTCCTGCTGGCTGTGACTGTTGTTGGGTATGTGAACCTCCTTAACTGGCATGTGTGAGTCACTTACCTTGTGGGTGCCCCAGTATTGAGGGTGGTGCTGCAGGGCTGCCTATGTAGGATGCACATAGTACACTCCTTACACATGGTTGAGCCCAGGTAGTGTCATGTTTGGCATCCCTTTTACTGTATGTGAGAGTCAGAGAGAGGTGTTATTCCCTGGGTCCCTCCTGTATCAGTGTATGTGCTATGCATTGCCTCTTTGTCAAGGCCAGGGCATACTGGGCATGCCTCTTTCTGCCTACTGGTGCAGGTTCAGGTTGTTCCTCCTCCAAGTCACTCTGTGCCTGTGCAGGCCTTGGCATTGGTGGGGGCCTGTGTGGCCCTGCCCCATGCTGTTCCTGCTGCAGCTGTTTCCACGGGATCATATTGTGTAGCATGACACATATGATGACAATTTAGGTACATGTTGCTGGTGAGTACTGCAAGGCTCCACCAGATGTGTCCAGGCACTGGAACCATGTCTTGAGCATCCCAAACACATGCTCTATTATAATCCTGGTCTGTGCGTGTGCCTCATTATGGAGTTCTTGTTCGGGTGTGTGTGCATTTGTGATGGGTGTCATCAGCCACGGCTCCAGTGTATATCCAGCATCCCCCACTAGGTGACTGTGAGGGATGTCTAGATTCACAAATCTCTGGTAAAGCTGTGTCAGATGCCAGATGTGGGAATCGTGATAGCTTCCAGGGCAGCCAGCACACACATTCATTATTATGCCCTGGGCATTGCACACGACCTGGCAGTTGATGGAGGGTAAGCCCTTGCGGTTGATGTAGACCCTACTCCGCTCACCAGGTGGTGCTTTGATTCATATGTGCGTGCAGTCTATAGCACCCACTACCTCAGGGTATTCTGCTATTTGGTGGAACAGTTGCATATTGCTGGCCAGCACCTTACGGGAGATGGGGAAATATACCTGCTCACCGGCATGTGCTGACATGTCATCCAGGAACTGGTGGAGTATCCTGGATGCTGATGCCTGTGAGATCCCCGCAATATCCCCAGTTGGCCTTTAGAAGGTACCTGTAGCTAGTATTCTTAGGCCTACACATACCTTTGTATCCACTGGGATGAGTTCCCCCTCTGTTAGTTCTGTGTGTCAGGCGTGGGTGGCACAGCGCAACAGTTTGCTGTAGGATGTCCCTGTCCACCCTATAGTGCTCCACTATCTCCAACTTATGTAGCCCCCTGGTAGGTTACACTGGGTCTGTACACTCTTCTCTGTCTCCTCACTGTGGGTTGGTTGTTAGCATTCATATCCTGACCACCCTCAGCCTCTTCCACAAATTGTTGTATGATAGCTATTGCAGCCCCTATCATTTTGTTGTTTTGTCTGTTAAAACTTTTCCGCTTGTATACACTGGTGGTGTAGAGTATGGGAAAAACCAGAGTGGAAGGTGTTTGCATAGTTTATAGTAGTGTTCTGGGCTGGTCTTGTCTGCTGCCTGTGTAATTGACTGATTCTGATACATTTCACCTGCCAGCTATGCTAGTTCTCCTTGATTAACTTCCTACTACTGTTTTCACTTCCCATTGCCTTCCTTTTTAGGTCCAGAGGTGCACCGCACAAACACAGTGCTCATATGTGCACAGAGCTGCTATTTCCTGGTTTACCTTTTTTTTTTTTTAAATCCGGTGCATGGCGCGCACACCCAGTTAGGCAATGTAAAGAGTGCTAGGCAGACCCAGACACACACCCTTGCTTAACTGTGCTTAGCTAGGAGCAAATCTGAGCCACAGGTCTCCAATCCACTTACAGTATGCCTGACACCCCCCCATGATGTCAGCTAACTCCTAGGCTTGCACCAAGCTATTCCTGCTCCTACACTGTTGGGACCTGGCTAGCATACTGGGGAAAACTGGGATTCACTATCATTCACCTCATTTGCATAGGATTGCCTGCTAATGCATAGTTACAAGTCTCACACTGAGCCTCCCCCCTTAGCAACCACTACTCACTGGCCATGTTGTCTTCTGCCTGCCATTGTCTTTAATGGCAGAATAGTGATTTTAGTTAGAATGCTTATTTTAGGTTTATTTTCTTATTTTCCCCGATCCCATTTGCACACCGCTGCCCTATGCTTAAACTGCCGAGATTGACTAAAAAAAAATAAAAGTTGATTTTTTTATTTTTTAAGCTGTTTCCAATGCCAATAGCCTTATACTTGGCATGCCTCTTGACTGATATGCACCCTTTATTTGGAGCTGTCACAGAGAAGCTGTGGTGGTGCAGTGGTAGCATTGTCGCCTCACAGCAAGAGGTACTCTTGTTCGATTTGTGGCTGGAGCACCTTTTGTGTGGAATCTGTATGTCCTCCCCGTGGTCGAGTGGCATTTGAAAGACATGCATAAATGGGAGTGCCTTCGGTGAAGGTTGGGCGTTGAGCTGGCACCATGGCACCATAAAAATCTACTGCCAATCATTAGCGGACCAGAGTTCCACTGTGGTGACCCCTAACTGGGAAAAGCCAAAAGAAGATCAACAACATTTGGAGCTGTCACAGCTCCATTTTTGGAATTTGCAGAAATATACTCGGTTACTAACCGAGTACATTTCTGCAGATTACACTACTCCTGCACGGCTGGTTTCCAGCTTCCTGGATTGCAAATTTACTTCATTTGCATGGAGTTCTCCAGCAAATGGGGTAATTTGCATACAGGGACTCAGTCCGTGCAGGACTAGTGCAGGAGCACTTGTGCACACCCCTGCAGGCTATTCCTGGATCGCACAGCAGACATATTGCCTGGTAGAGCTCCTGCACTAATCCTGCATGCCATGCAAGGCTTGCAGAATCCGGGGGATAATCTTTCATATTGATCACTGCTGTGGTAGCCTTAACTATATGGGTTATATCTTGCTAAGGATATGATGGCTGGCTAGCTTCCACAGCTTCAGGGCACCTTCCACACAACCAAAATGTTAAGTAGCTCAAGCTGAGTTGACTAAATTTGGGTGTGAAAACTTTCAAAGCATTACTGTCTCTGAATGCTTCTCTGAGGCTTGTGAGGATCGATGGTCGGTTTGTGCTTTTCTTTGCTAGGCAAATTAGTTCCCTTTGGGAGAAAAAACATTTTATTAAATTTATTGATGTTTTATTGCTTTCCTCTTCAGGAAAGGTAGTTTAAAGCTAGGAGAGCTATATTTTATTGGACTATCTTGAGACTGTAACATACTTTTAAATGAAGCACTTTTTTTCTCAAAGTTTATAAGTAGAGTTAACTAACTGAAAACATATTTTCTGTGGAGAAATTGTGTTTAATTTTCCTTGCTAGGACTTAAATAGTGTTTGAAAGTGTTTTTTTTTTACTGTGTTTTTTTTCCCTTACTGGTAGTTTTAAGAGCATTTTCTGCTTCTCTTCCCAGGAAAAGAGGTACCATTTTCAGCTTGGCCATGGAACAGACTACTGGTTCCAGAGTTGGTCTTTTTTGTAGCCAGTAAAAGAAAAAGTTAAGTGAGCAGCCTTTGCCACCACAACAGGCTAGCAATTTGCCTCTGCCACAGGTGGGTGACTCAGCTATGTGCAATTGTTGTAGAAAACACCACTCCCCTTTTACCCTGGATCCCTCTGGTGTAGCACCTACAGCCACTATAGACTGAGGGTTAGCCACATCCTCTGAAGTTGTTAGATACCCCTCACTGGGCAGGGAAGAGCTACTCTTGTCAGTCCTGTGTGAAGAAACAGGGAACGTTTGACAGCTTGGGCATGTGGATGGTGCCCTGAAGCATTTGACACTGGGCAGCTGTTATACCCTTGGCAAGATATGAACCATATAACTAAGGCTACTGTAGCAGTGATCATTTGAACATCTACTGCTATGGCAAGTTCAACTTGCACAACTGTACTTTTTAAGTGTTTTTATTTGGTTTTAAAACAATAAATAAACAAGTCAATTATAAATCAAATAAATAACTATTTACACAGGTGCACAACTGATCAATACATCAAAGTTATACATCAATAATTAATATTTTTCAAGCAAGTCTTTAAGTTTGAGCAAAGATATATGAATGTGTAATATTAGAAGTTCTCATCTTTATAGTATACAATTCGTTACTGAAAACAGTTTTTGCTATACTAATAAATTCAGCACTAGAGGGTGTAACTTTACTTTTCCAATTTTTTGTAAATACTTTTCTGGCTATAGCAAGAATAGACCAAATAAACTATTCTAAAGACATGCTTCTGGAGCATTTCTGCCCGGGCCTCCACTGAAAACAGGATCTGTGGAACCTAGTCGGACTTTCCCGGTCAACAAATGTTAAATAAATAAATAAATAAATAAAATAAGAGGCACTTGGAGTTTTATAATTAGCTCAGGAATTGGAGCATTAAATAAAACTAAAGATTTAGAAATATTACATCTGTTTGACAATAGAGCTTAAATAAAGTTATTAATTTCTTTACAAAAAGGGGAGATGACTTTACATTCACACACCATATGCATCCAATCTGTTATTTCTGAATCCCATCTCCAGTGTTTAATTCTATTTGATTTATACATAATTACAATTTTGTTAAGAGTGACAATAGCTGTGTGTAAAAATTTCCAAGTTAAAATTTTATAATAGGTTCATAGGTGTATAATAGGGTAATTGCCCTGGAGTCTTTACAAGCCTAGCCCATAGTATTACCCTGGCCTTTGTGCTACCCGACCTTAGTTCCCAGTGCCTCTGTTGAGTAAAACCACTGGAGTGATCCCTAGGGTGAATTTTCTATTTCCCATCCACTCATCACAATTTCTCTTGAAGAGGGCCACTGAGGTGCTCTGCTTGACATGTATAGGAAGTCTATTCCATAGCACGGGCAGTCTCTGGGTTATGAACCTGTCCCTCCAGCATGTTTAGTTGATTGCGGTAATGAGGTTGAGGTCTCTAGAGCATGTGGTGTGGAGGGTTTGGGATTTCTTTAGATGTAGTATTTCTAACAGAGCTGGGTCAGACATGGCTTTGTAAGTCAAGCAGAGATCGCCTCTAAGTAGGCAATATGAGACAGAGAATAGTTGGAGTTTCTTAAGTCTGTCCATATAGGACTAATGTTTTAGGCCTAGGATTCTCTTTGTGAGATTTTATTTATTTAATTTATTTATTTAAATTTGGTGACCGGGAGTGTCCAACTGTTCGTAGATCTATTTTCAGTGGAGACCCGGGGAGAAAAGCTCCACAGTAAAATAAAAAGACAGTAGTTACATTGGATTACATAGCGATTAACAATTTAACATAGCAATTACTTACAACATATTTACAGATGAAGAACATAGTACATCAGTAGACAACTAGAATCTTTATCTGTGAAGTACATAACAGACATTAACAAATGTTACAATGAGAAGTTCCTGCTGTATAATAGGTACTAGGCTTATGAGCATCTGAGCTTGCTATAATCAAGGTAGTTAGTGGAGTGGAAAGAAAGGTAGTGGTTGCATGGGGTGGATGATATTAGAGTGGGAGTTGCAAAGGCATAGCCAGCATGTTTTTAGGTGCGCTTTTAGTAAAGTTTTGAAGTGGGTGCATGATGGTACGGAGGTAATTGTGGGTGGGAGTGAGTTCCATAATTTGGCTATGGCGCATGAGAATAGTGCTTCACCAGCAGAGTTATTGGCTTTAGTGATCTGCAAGTGATTTTTGTTGCTGGATCTTAGTGGTCTGGTGGTGTGATAGGGTTGGAGTTGATTCTGGAGGGATGGGACATTTAGTGGATGGTTTACTAGTTTGTGGGCGAGTGAATGTTGATACCACTGAAGGAGGTGAGGGAGTTCAAGACAGCTCAGTTCAGCAAGTGAGAGACAGTGGTGACTACGGTAGGATGCCCCTGTGGCGAATTTGGCGATTTTGTTGTAGCAGGTCTCTAGCTTGTTTAGATCACATTGCCTTAGGTTGGTATATATTGGAGAGGCATAAAGTAGGGTGGAGATAAGGTGGGAATTTGCTATTGAAATCTTTGCTGCTTTGGTGAGAAATTGCTTATTTCTGTATAATGTCCCTAGTTTTTTGTGGACTTTTTTTATGGTCATGGATATGTGAATGTCAAATTTTAGTTTATTGTCTATTTCCACTCCTAGCAATTTGGTGTGTTCAGTTGGGTATATAGTGGTGTTGTCTTTTGATGTGATGTTAAAGTGAGAGTTGTTTTGAGTATGTTTGGTGGGTTGGAAGATGAGTAGTTTAGTTTTGTTTGGGTTGACTATTAATTGGGCATCGGATAACCATGTCTCAACAGAGGAAAAGGCTTCCTGTATGACTTTTTGCAGTTTTGGTAGGGACTGGGCTGAGCAGATGATGGTCGAGTCATCTGCATATTGTATGAGTGTGCCATGTTTGGTGGCAGAGGCTAGATTATTGGTGTAAACAGAGAAGAGTAGGGGTCCAAGGATGGATCCTTGGGGAACCCCTATGGAGACAGGTAGTTGGGGAGATATGTCATTCTGCCAAACAACGGATTGTTGGCGGTCAGACAGGTAACTCTGAAACCAGTTGGTGACTGATTGTGAGAAGGATAGGTTATTGAGGACAGAGATAAGTTGTTTGTGTGGGACCATGTCAAATGCTTTAGATAGGTCTAGGAAAGTAGCAGAGGAGAGATAGCCATTGTTTTTATGCTAAAGGATAGTGTTAGTAAAGGAGAGTAAGGCAGTGGTGGTGCTATGGTTTGGTCAGAAACCATGCTGAGTACTGGAAAGGAGCTTGTTAGTAAGGAGGTAGTCTGAGACCTGAGAGTGTATGCATCTCTCTAGTATTTTGGAGAGTGGAGAGAATAGCTATGGGGTGGTAATTGGTTAACTCTGCGGAGGGTCCGCCTTTGTGGAGGGGAATTATATGTGATACTTTCCACAGTGTGGGAATGTAACTTTCTGACAGAGATCGGTTAATCAAGATGGATACTGGGTAGGCCAGAGCATCAGCTGTGATTTGTAGGTATTCACTTGGGAGGTTGTCTGCTGCTAATTTGGCGGGTTTAAGTTTAGTTAAGAGTTTTTTTATGTTGAAGGTAGGTACAGGAGAAAAAGATAAGGCAGTGGGGAGATTACTAGTTGAAGGTGTGGGTTGGAGGGGAGGGGGGTTGTGTTGTTTAGCTAGTGATAGTATGGTTTGGGTGAAGTGTGTGTTGAATGAGGTAGCAATATTTTCTGAGGAGTGAGGAATGTTAGGAGGAGGGGTGATGACTTTACCTGGGTGGAGGATGGAGTTTATGGAGGACCAGAATTGTTTGGGGCTGTGTTGTGAGGAGTCTAGGGCAGACTGGTAGTATTGGAATTTGTCCTGTTTAATTAGCTTTTTGACTCTATTGTGTAGTTCTAGGAATTTCTGTCTAGCTGAGGGGGTCTTGGTTTACTAATACTTACAGATACTTTTGTAGCCTCTCCAGTTGTTGCAGGCATTAAGTGAGGTACATACCAAATAGGGCATTGTACTTAATGATTGGCCTAATGAGGGAATAGTAGAAGGAGACAATGACCTCCTTCTTCTTGGATGCAAAACCCCGAGTAACAAGATGTGCCACATAAAATGACTTTCTGACCACAGTGGCAATGTGGTGGTCAAAAGAGACATTGCTGTCAACCTGTGTTCCCAGATCTCTTATAATGCCTTCTGTGTTCAGTGGACTGCCATCAATGTGGTAATTCATGGGAACTCAGTTTTTCTGAAAGGGGATGACTACACATTTTTTGGCATTGCGCTTAAAGCCATGGTTCTGACACCAGTTGTTGGTCTCAGTGAGGCCTTTCTGTAGTATGTCAACATCACTTGGGGAGTTAATAATAGCTCCCAACTTGCAATCATCTGCAAACTTTGTCAGCCAGAGTCACTACATGTTGGCCTGGACTTCAGAGAAGTAGATACCAAACAGGAGAGGACCCAGGACCAAACCCTGTGGGACTCCACTCATGACTGGTCATGAGTCTGACTTGGAGTCAGCTACTTTCACACTGTGGGTTCTACCTGTGAGCCAGTTTGCAACCCACCTAGTGATATAGAGGTTGATGTCTAGTTAGTGAGTTTTTCTATGATTCATAAATGGAGAATAGTATCCAAGGCCTTGGCCAGATCAAGGTAGGCTGCATGAACCACCTTGCCTTCATCCATAGCTCTGGTGACTGACTCAAAGAAGTTGACCAAGTTGAGCAGGCATAATCTACCCTTCACAAAGCCAAACTTTGTGGGATCCAGACTTCGGAGATTCCCTAAATCCTTGTTTATTAGGTCCATGATGATGTGTTCCATAGCTTTGCATATCAGACTTGTAAGGTTAATCGGGCGATAGTTACCAGGGTCTGTAGTCGTTCCTCCTTTGTGGAGAGGGATGACTGTATAATGAAGATGTAGCTTTATCTGTAGATGTGAATATTAATTTCTTATAGTCTTAAGAGAAGGCTTTATTATTATTTTTTGAAGAGTAGATCTAATAGGAATTGTCTAAATATGTGAACTCTAACTTAAGAATAATCCAAATAGCAATCAGTACCACAAGAAATATACACTCTTGAGCAAAAAACAAGGAAATAAAATCATGAAAATAAAAAAACTGCTCAAGACCAAAACCATGCAGATGGTAACGGACAGCATACAACGAGTCTATTCAGACCAAAATCATGTGGATGGTAACAAAACAGCATACAACAAGTCTCTTCAGACCAAGGATATACAAGCAATCCAATCCAATAAAGTAAAATACTATCAACTTCTTTAGAAAGACCAAATCTTTTATTAACAGATATCTGGTAAGCGCTTTCGCCAAGTTGGCTTCTTCAAACCATAAAAGTGCAAAACAGTTCAAGACACACCTTATATATATATTCAATAACACATTCAATTACTTATTAAATTCATTGATGACATCATAATTAATTCATATACATATTAAATGAGCAATAAATAAATAATAAGATACACCTATACAAGAAGTAGGTAAAGACAAAATATTTAAAACATCAATACTGTATAATAATAAACATCACTAAAGCATATAAAAAAAAAAAAAATATATATATATATATATATATATATATATATATATATATATATACATATATAGATAAAATTTTAGTTAATCTATAACTAAAGCAATTTATTATAAAATAAAAATATATATTTAAAGATTATTTAAAATGAAACCTCCTGCTTTTGAGGGCTGGTCTTATAGGGACCTTATCATTAAGACCAGGGTGGATATGTGCTTGCAATCTGATAATCCAGTTAATTTCATTTCTTTCGGTATGGTTCCTAAGGTCCCCTCCCCTCAAACTACGTGCATTAATATATACATTTATTTTATAATACATTGCTTTAGTTATAGATTAACTAAAATTTTATCTATATATGTGTGTGTGTGTGTGTGTGTATATATATATATATGATATAGATATATATATATATATATATATATATATATATATATATATATATATATATTTATATATATATCTATATATATATATATATATATATATATATATATATATATATATATATATATCCTTTAGTGATGTTTATTATTATACAGTATTGATGTTTTAAACATTTTCCCCCGGATTCATGAAGCCTGCGCCAGGCGCAGGTGTAGCGTATGCAGGATAATGCCAAATATGTCCACCAAGTGATTCAGGTACGAACCAACTCCACGTGCACTACCGGCGTATGCCAGATCTACGCAGCCCTCGGCATAGGTATGCAAATCACCCCATGCACAGTGTTGCACCATGCTAATGAAGGCATACAGCAATTCACGAAGTGGTGCAGGCGTAGCACAAGCCCATGGAAATGTAAACCAAAAAACACGGTTTACATTTTCCCAAACAGAACATCGGAGTTATGGAAGTGGACCAGACTCATGTATTACAAAGTTAACATAGGCCAATGGCGAAATACACAGCCAATGGCACAAGAAAACATGTACAACACCTAAAAAACAACATTTAATGTCATGTCCACAGTAACGCACAGTACAACCGCAGGGCATGTGTGCGCAAACAGCAATACAAAGGAAATATATACAAATGTCATAAAATCGCAATGTAAGACAAATCAGGATTGCCCCATAATACGCAATGGTAGGCATGGCACACCACAAGCAAGGCGCAAGGGCTGCCAAGGGCCCGCGATAGTGTTTGGCACTGTAACTATGAATTAGTAGTCAATGCCATGCAAATGAGGCAGGTAATACTGAATCGCAAACGTCCCGCCAGATTAAGGATGTACCTGATGGTGCAGCGCTATAACACCGAGGAGTGTATCAGAGGTGATACATGACATCAGCCGAGGGGTGTGCCACCGTATCAGTAAGCACATTGGAGCAATGCAAATCTGGCCTGGCCGTTGCTAAGCAAAGCTGCAGGACAGGGGTGGGGAGGAAGGTATAGAACCATTTAGCTGAGAGCACACATGGTGCCCGAAAGCGCATGCGTACGGGGATGAAATCATGTCCGAAACCTGGTAAGCGGATGCACGCGCCACGAACAATAGCACAAACAGGAAGGTCAGGGGAAAAAAAGAAAGAAATGCCGAAGCAGGGTAATTGGCGTACTAATGTGCAATTAACACCAATCAACTCACGGCAGCCAATCGACAGTAGTAGACAAGCCTGCATGCAGAAACCTGCAAAACAGGATAGGGGAGGCATAGGATTGCAAAGAAAGGAGGGAAGGACTTGGAATGCAAAGATAGGAGAACTGTCATAGCAGAGCAAAGCAAACCCACAGTAGACTGGCAATAGCACACATTACGCAAGATAAGCCAGGTCTAGGAAAGTACAAATGAAAGCAGGCTGCTGGATACATGCCAGCAAATGGTAGGTGTAACGTGCACAAATGTAAACGGAAGGGCAGGAGGTAATTCACGGCATTCAAATGTAATGCAACGCCAAAGGCAGCACAATAGTGGTTCCATTAATAAAACACAGAAGATACCCTGTAGCCACGATCGTACATACACACCCTATGACATCATCAGTGTTCACAGCAAAACAGTATAAAGTGTGAAAGCACCCAACACACACCTGTGTATTCCCAAACACTGCACCATAGGTGTAAACAGACGGGGAACTTTTAAAATGTACATGTTGGGAGCTGCCATAGCTGTGATTCATCAGCATGTGTTACAGATCAACAGTGTTGTGGAGGATGATGCCGACAACCACCGTAGGCCTCAGAGGAGGAGAAGAGTGTTCAGACCAAGGGTAACCTACCAGGGGCTACATGATCTGGAGATAGTAGAGCAGTACAGGGTGGACAGGGACATCTTACAGCAAATAGTTGAGCTGTGCCAGCCACACCTGAGAACCAGAAACAACAGAGGGGAACCCATCCCAGTGGACACAAATGTATGTGTAAGCTTGTGAATACTAGCCACAGGTACCTTTCAAAGGCCAACTGGAGATATAATGGGGATCTCACAGGCATCAGCATCCAGGGTACTACACCAGTTCCTGGATGCCATGTTACCACATGCCAATGAGCATATATACTTCCCCTGAACTCAGGAGGAGTTGGCCAGCAATATGCGTCACTTCCACCATGTGGCAAACTTCCCGGAGGTACTGGGAGCGATAGACTGCACGCACATACAAATCAAGTCACCACCCAGTGAGTATGGTAGGTGCTACATAAACCGCAAGGGATTCCACTCCATCAACTGCCAGGTCATGTGCAATGCCCAGGGCATTATCATGGATTGTTGGCGGTCAGGCTGGAAGTCCTGGAAGCTACCACGACTCCCATATCTGGCATGCCTCACAGCTGTATCAGGTATTTGTCAGTGGGGACATCCCACAAGGCCACCTTGTGGGGGATGCTGGCTATGCACTGGAGCCATTGATGATGACCCCCATCAGAAATGCACAAACACCAATGCAAGAACGCCATAATGAGGCACATGCACAAACCAGAATCATCATAGAGCGTGTGTTCGGGATGCTGAAATCACGGTTCCGGTGCTTGGACACATCTGATGGAGCCTTGCAGTACTCTTCAGGCATGTGTGCCCACATCTTCATAGTATGTGCCATGCTACATAATATGATGCTGCGGAAACAGCTGCAGCAGGGTCAAAATGGGGGAGGGCCTCACAGCCCACCGCAATTGCCAAGGCCAACACAAGCACAAAGGGATCCAGACCACGGACACACTGTGCCAGCCCCAGTAGGCAGATAGAGGTGTGCCCAATATGCCTACGCCTTGGCAAAGAGGGAACGTATAGCACATACCTTGATAGTGTAGGCTCCCACGGACTGACACCCATCCCCACCTGCACACACAGTAACATGGATGGCACACAAACACAACCACCTGTAAATTGTGATGTATAGGTGGCCCACTGTGGAATCCTACATAGGCAGCCCTCAAACATTGTACACGCAACAGCCATTGGAACACGGAAATGTCAACACCTCAGCAGTAGATGCGCCTATCAGCATCTGTCGGTGCTGTGTGTGTATAGGTT
This sequence comes from Protopterus annectens, assembly GCF_019279795.1. Classification (NCBI taxonomy): domain Eukaryota; kingdom Metazoa; phylum Chordata; order Ceratodontiformes; family Protopteridae; genus Protopterus; species Protopterus annectens. The sequence continues at coordinate 869,588,637 of NC_056726.1, forward strand.
CTCAGGTACAGCGGTAGGTACATGCCTGATTGTCAGAGGCAAAACACCAAATGGGGAAAACAGTGACTCCCATCGCCACAACATCAAGTAAGCAACTGTCGCTTACTGGAGCAGAGGCAATCATGGGATCACATGTGTGTAAGCACTGTCCTACACACACTCATCACGGATTCCCCGCTGCGTTACTGAGGAGCTCCACAAAATGTAATCATGGATGTTGTGTCAAGGCAGGGCATGTACCCATGACAGGCATTTGTCACCCCAGCATGCTGCATCCACGGTCGTATAAAGGTGTAGCACATTATCAGGTGTAGCTAATTGTGATATACATACCCAATGCTGGAGTACAGCCAGTAAACATCACATGGACATACCATTAACTGGACTCATCAATTTGTAAACTAACGGAGTTATCCATGTGAGTGTAGTGTGGAGTAACTGCTGTAGTGTACTTCACATACAAAATGACATAATACGTGTACAACCCCCAGATGTCCAAGTGGTACGTGCAGTGACTGTCGTGCATGTTCCCGGTCCCACATCCCGCAAGGGATGTAACGTAATCCCGACGGCACGGGTAATGCATTCCGGATGCAGGTCATCAGAATATGTGTAGCACACATTAGCGGGAATAAGCGTTGCCCACAGCTGGTAAGCAATGTTTAAATACGACTATACGGATATGCGCAAAACAGGGCTAAGCTTCACCGACCACTGCGCAGATCACAGTCAGTGATGTACAGGACAGGTGAAACCAGCATTAGTCACCTCTGAACAAATAGCGCCTGCTCTGAAGGATAAAATGACCACTGCCAGTAGTGGAACAGGCATTCATGTATACAATCACCCAACACTATTGCTAGGCAAGATGTACGTACGGTAGGGTTGCCACAGTTCAAATGACCAATGTGGGACATATGCCAGATGTCTACTGGACGACACATACACCCGGCTAGTACGAAAACCTGAAGGTCAGTGTTTTGCATAGACAAAAAGCTTATTCTAGTAATGGTCGCAGGTACATGTTCCGTGTCCTGTAACATGTAGGTGGGTCAGATACAGAATAAGTGTTTTATGCAACTATTACATAAACTATAGGGAATATGTTTGTCTCAAAGTCGCAGGATATTTGCTATGTTCACAAATATTTCGCAGGACACAACTGCACAAAGAGGGACTGTCCCTCGCAAAGTGGGACGGGAGGTAATCTTAACCTATGGCAGGTGTGTAATGTGACAGGTACAGACACAAACGTGTGGAGTCCTGGAAACACAGTATACACTGACAAACACACTGAAAGGTGTAGCATGCCTGTCACCACCCCTGTCTGAGATATGTATATTCATAGATTCATAGATTCATAGAATAGTACTAAGCTAACTGCCCTTGCAAGCCATTTTAAGCCTAGCCAATTGTCCCTTGTGAGACTCAAACCCTGCACCTTGTGTTTGCAAGGCAAACACCTTAACCATTAGGCCACCCTCCCAACCCTATATGGCCATAGTTGGACACTTGCGGGTCACACAGTGGTGTTTACAGTCCCAATGTCCCAAATATTATGCAATAGTTGCAGGAAATACTCATGCCTGTATGTAAGAAACGGAAATGTTACATGCAAACCGATAAGTAGTTAAGGTCCAAGAACAATTGGTATGTAATGAGGATAAAAGTATGTGCTATCCTGTGTACTGACCGTGGCCATATGTCAGCCTGTAAACACCACTGTGTGACCCGCAAGTGTCCAACTATGGCCATATGAAAAGGTCGCAAGCCATGTCACAGAGGGTCTGACACCAACACCACTGCAATGACTGCAAATATCTGGGACAGACATACACAGGATAGCGGTCATTTAGAAATATCCCTGCACATATCGCCGTACATCCGGAGGTATAGAAGTATCAACCTCACCTGCATACCATATTGAAACCAATTAACAATGGCCCAAAGTAAAGTCCCATAACAGAAGTCTATTAAGTGATAGCACTGTAATTAGGGAAGGGGCCCACACACATATATATGGACTACGTAGAAATGCAAGCCCCACAAAACCATATATGCTAAGTACACCCGCCTACATCCCCCACACTGGAAACAATAGCAATACAGACAGTATTCACAGCACAAGCATCTAGTTAGTCAATTACATTTGCTGAACCATTAACATACCTTGTGAGAGACACATTTAAAGGCGCCATGCAAAGTTGTATCCGTCATATAACGGAACAAACGGCGATGTTACAGGTGTTTGCAATAGTCTGTTATCAGACGGGTGGGATGACAGGTACAGTCACAGGTAGAATCACATACTCAAGCCGTCACACACAATCCACGGGGGACATGACTCCAAAATACACTTGGCTCTACACATAGCAGTTGCAATTACACACAACAAAACACAATACAGGCCGTCTCCCCGAAGCTAGGAAAATGGCCAACACCCAAGTGGAGAATTCAATTATACCCCACTGTTGCCAAGTAATTGGTGAATGGAGTAGCTGCACAGCTGAAGTGCACGTAATTAGTCACACTGGAACACCAATTGGTGGCAGTAAACCACATGTTGCAGGTATTGACGTATATAAGGATGACTTGCCAGATATGCAAACTGTATGTTCATACCATAAAACAGTTTAAAGAGTGATACAGAAGAGCGAGATAGAGACGAAATACCGGAACAATATCAAGGTATGTAGAATACTACCTGTATGTATAGTATGTTCTGTATTAAGTTATGTCAATGTATGCATAGCCTGGTTTGCAGTAATTAAAAGTGTCCGCCATGCATAAAGTGGGGAATGGTATTTATTTAGTGATGTCTTGCTGATCGTACTAATGCTTGTAGAAGTTGTGCGTCCAGCAGTGGGCCACAAGGTAAACAGTACAGACACCACAAGGGATGCAACATGACGGCTTTAAACAGAACAATGTCATATGACCCGCCTTCAGTGGCAGGGTATGTCCAATAAGTACGTGCCATAGCAGGGGATACTATATGTGGATATACTGTAACAGTACGCATGTGTATGGGTATATAACATCAATGACATGTCTAAGGTGGTCCCTCTGTGCAAGTATGCTTTGAATTATGGGATACCATGTAAAACATGTGTAATGTATAGTACAGTAGATTGATATGTCAGATATGCTACACTGGAGAACAGGCATATGATGCATAACAAAGGTATCATATAGTGATGTGAGTAGTATGTAATTAATTTATGTATAAACAGTTATGATGAAATAAATAATGTAATCCACTCTGTGCATTTGCAAAGGACGCAAACATTACTCCCATACTAGAATAGCAGAAGAGATGTGACAGACAAACAAGAACATGATTGGCATGTACAATAACAGGATACATATGGCCTGTAGTCATGGGACATTGTAATAGCGTGACAGCTAATCTAAATGGAAGGGCTATTCCAGTAACCATGCACAAAGGACATGTAATAGCTCCACAGGTTCATAGTGGGGTACCATGCAGTCTGGCAAGTCTATGTGTAACAACAACTACAGTGTGCACACCAGTGGCACCTCTCTAGGGTACTGTCCTGTGAACAGAAGAGCCATGTGTAACCTGCAGCTTTGCACAGTACAGCCACTGCAGTGATCCCTGGCGTACATGTGTCCACCATCCACCAAGCAAGGTATCACATGAACACTGCTACTGACTGTCCATGCGTGATGTACATAGGAATCTTGTCCCAAAGCATGGTGAGTGTCTGGTCTGGGAATGCAACCCCCAAGCACATGCCACACACTGTCGCGTGTGTGCACATATCCATGAGCATCATGCTCATAGTGGCTATTGTTTATGTCGCGTATGCGGAGTATATCCATTAACATATTTGCAGACATGGACCCTGTCTTTGCAGCAGAGATCACCCCTGAGTATGTAGTCCGCAAATGTGTACAGACTTGGTGTCTGTACATAAGCCGCAAACTTTAACTGTCGTAGCTCAATAAACGTCATGGCGTTTTAATGTTGAGTTATGTAAAGCTGTTGTGTAAGGTACACCCTAAGCGAGGTGTTGTACCCATGGATGTGTGTATAAGTCCGGTGTTCAGAGGTACAATGGGTGCCTATGTACCAGCTACACACTCAGTACAGACATGTGTGGACACATAGAAGGATATCCATGCCACAGTGGTAATGTGGTAATCACAGGAGTGTGTGCGACATACATGTGTTTTACAAACATGTACAATGCAACATGTATGTAGGGGACTAACACCTATGTGATAACCAGTGGGTGGATGGTGTACTGAAAAGGTGATGTTCATACCAAGTGTCATGCAGGTTGAGGCCATGATGTTCATATCAGTATCTGTCACAGTGATGCCCATATGGATGGGGTCTGCATCAGCTGGTGGAGCAACAATAGTGCATGGTATGCAGTGGTCTGTAAAGCTAGGCAGAGAAGTCCCCTCAGTGGTAGCCTTTACCTCAGGGAAGCATACACCGAACATGAGGGCCCCATGACTGAGGACTGTGGTATGCCAAGTGTAACTGGAATGCAGTATGTGATATGGTATGCCACCCTCAGTGTGTGTGTCCCATCCATTAGCCACTTTGCATAACATCCTGAGACATATGTTGTGATGTGCAGGTGGATGTGTATGTTGTCAATACCAGAATGGAGAACGGTGCTGAAAGGCAGCGAGAGGGCAATGTAGGCTGTGTGGACCCCTGTGTCGTCATCAACTACTCTGGTGACTGTATGAAAGGTGTTCAACAGGTGTAGGAGGCATGCTGTGGCCCCAACAAGACCAACCCAGCTGGCATCAAAGACTCAGCGAATGATATCCATGATGATGTGCCTTATAGCCGTGCAGAACAATCCAGTGAGGTGTGTAGGGCAATAGTCCCAGTCGTGCATTGTGGCACCACCTGTGTGGAGTGTAACTGTCGCTGTGTGCCAGTCAGGGGCCACAATGTCTGGTACAGGGCTATTACTGAATATGGTGTCCCAGTGGGGAGACGTCGTTCAGAGGTCTGTGGACATCACAGCCTGGGATTTTGTAGGGTGACAAGGGGACAGTGTCCTAGGACATATAGAGTGCAGGTCAGTACTGTGTAGGTGTGACCGCAGGTACACCGCAATGTTCCTGCAAGGAATGTGGCCCCGTAGGGAGTGAGAGGGTGTAATGTTAGCATTGAAGTCATCAGACAGCATGTTGCCAACATCACCTATTATTGTCATGTTCCAGAGTGACAGTTGTATGTGTGAGCAGATGTGGGTATTGCATACGACTACTGACATACCACCATAATGCCTTGTGGTACATCTTGGAATGTGTCACAGTAATGTGTACGTAGCTAGTTATGGAGTATGTGATGAGGGATCCAGTGGCCCTACCGAGGCTGACCAGTGAGTTACCCCACCCATGGGAATGTACACCACTGTGCACCAACCCCCACCTGTTGTTGTAAAGTATGTCCATGGAACCGCACCCCCAGAGTGTCGTCTGTTATCTGGTGTGTACCATCATGGCTCTGTGTGTAATAGCATGATCCATATTGTCGTGTACATGCTAATGAAGTGCACTGGGGTATGTCTCAGCATTTGCATGTGCATTGTCCACCTGCACGTGTATCATGACGTCAACTACCGCTGTCATATGATATCTGTAGTAGGTGTTGTTGTACTCATCTACTGTGTATGCCGTGAAGTGTGTGGTGCCAGTATGTGGCTAACAAGGGTGAATAGCATATGTTCGGATTCCACCAATGAGGAGATAATCCCAGGTGTGGAACAGCAGTCACATGTTGGTAGTGTCCATGTCAAGAATACTGTTGGTCTTGGAGGTGGTGTGTATGGGTCGAACCAGCCGAGCAGAGGTTATGACTCATGGACAGCTTACGCCTAATGTGTCGGTACATGTGCGGCTATCACAGTTAAGTGTGGGTTACTGTCAGTCTCACATCAGTAGCAGCAATATGAGCCCAACTGTCCAGTACACCATGAAATGAGGTCTGGTAACCGTGGGGTATGTTGAATCCGCAGCTGGTAATACTGTGCATAGCAGTTCCGGACACAGTTATTTGCACATGGAGCACCTGTGATGCATTGTGCTAAGTAACCAGCCGGAATGTGTGCACAACATAGTGGAATATGGGGACACCTCAGCCGTGGGTGTGCCAGTCCAGGTACATGCCTGAGATGTACGGTCTGTCTATAACCAGTCATTGCAGGTGTGCTCTGCAGAGCCAAGAGGCAGATCCCAGTCACTGCAGAGATATTGAAGTGGTGAAGTATCAGGTGTGAGCCAAGAGGCAGGTCCCAGTCACTGCAGAGATATTGAAGTGGTGCAATATCAGGTGTGCCTTGCCTGCGTGCATCACAGAGGATGATGTCAAGCTTTGTGTGACATGACCACATGTTTTGCTAGCCAGTTCCCGTTCTGGTGGTGACTGTTATTGGACACTGTGCAAGGCAGGCAGTATAAAAGCAGCAAGAGTTCAACATGTGATCTGTACTCCCAGGGCTGACAGGTGCAGGTCAACTGTGCCACAACATCATGTTGTTTGACCAGGTCTGTCAAAGTGGACGTACACCAGACGCCTGTGGAATGACAGCAGAAGCATGGACAACTGTTGGGAGTGACACAGTCGCTCGTAGTACAGTGGTAACAGGTCCGGATGACTGCAAAATGCTCCCCAGGGCTCAGACCACACCATCAGGGCTGCAACACTGGTGGGCTATTGCATGTCCCTGCACACATAGCCTGTGCCCTGAGATACAACTTCAGTCACACAAACATGGAAAATGAGTCACATCATACCTGCTGAGTTGTGGCATGTGTGCATAGGTTATGTGGCAGAACCAGTTACTTGACAGCAGGATGTAAGTGACTATCTCCTTTTGTAGCCTGCTGAATGGAACAGCAGTTTGACTGCCGACAGTCACCTATGAATGGTGTGTTGTGTATGTTATGGCACCCTATTGGCTGTATGTGATGGGCACACGTGTCTGTGGGCTATAGGTTGGTGTGGTTGTGTTTGGCGATGTGGGCTGCCATTGGTGCCCACACAGAGTATGGAGGGGTACTGTACAAGGTGTCTCCGTATGTGTGGCCTGTGGTGGGGATCATGTGGGACTATGTGATGAGTGGGGTGTGTTGCCAATGTTGCACATCCCCACATGACTGTCAGGTGCAGTCATGGTTGTTGACAGTATAACCCCCAGCAGGGCTGCATACGTGCATCCCCCACAGGCTGTACTGTTGTATGTTGGGAGGTGTGCATTGACTGTGTACATGAGAATAGCTCTATTGCCACATGTACAACATAGTCATCATAGTGACAGGCAATAGCACTGGTACGTGCCAGTTGGACATGCCTGTATATAAGTGGTACGTGCCAGGTGGACACGCCGTATAAACCACCATGTCTCACGATGTATGTGAGTGATGTGTGTGTATGACAGCTGTTGTACTGTAAGCAAGCTGGAAATGTATGGACAGACAGTGTACCTGTGAGGACTGGTGTGAAATGGGTGGTAAACTAAGCAGTAGCTCATAATGTGCCAAGAAGCTCTGAACAAGTGCCGAGCATGCCCATACATTACAGATAGGGTGTTGGATAATATCAACCCACAAGTGTTGACGACAGTCATGATTGGTGGCACCGCATCAGAACACTGCCAGGTATGGTCTGCAAGTCCATGAACCATTATCAATGTAGATGTTAGCAGTACAGATGTACAAGACAGTATGGATGTTTGACTACAAATGCCTTTGTATGTCACAGGAGTGTTCTAATAGTGACCTGTTGACAGACTCACAACTACTAAAGGTGCTACAGTGACATGTGCATATCACACGGTGTCCGCTACAGTAAACCAGGGTTAATGTGTTGTACCCCACCTGCATTGTAGCCCATACCACACAGACAAATGTCAGCCATCTGTGTATGTGAGGATGTGAATGGCCATGACCTAGGGGCAATAGTTGTCGCAGTGTTGTGAACAACATACAGAATGGGCTGTGTGTGTGAGGTGTGTGACATATGTGCACATTCTGATAGATGATATCAGCAATGACACCACTAGGGGAATACCCCTGCACCGATTAAGTAACAACTAGGCTGTGGTCAACATTATGGACACTGTGTTAGGGATGGTGTAGTGCAGTACACCTCCCTGAGCTGGAGACATCTCCCTGGCCCTTTAGGTAGTCATCCAAGGTACCCATGACATGACAGGGTGGTATCTATGAGCACGGAGATCATTGGACAGGCATAAACAGCACCCGTGTGACCAATATTGGAACACATATCACCCTCCAGGGGTAGGGCCCATGCGTGGATGGCCGATACCAGCCTCCACAATACTCACCTCCAGTATGCAGCATGCTATCCACCTTGCATACAGACATATGCCACACTATGCTGTTAGACATGCTACATGTCCATAGCCTGATCTGAAAGACATACGTCATGGACAACCACCGTCCTACGACTAGGATGGCCACATGCTGGACAGATCCCTGTGCCATACCTGTGACATACTCCCGCCATACCATGCAGCCCTGTCCACATAGCTGCACATATCATCCCTGTCATACATGGTGTGATGGCCGTATGGTAAATGTAGTATCAACTATCTGGATAAGTAATGTGTCACTGATGCCCCATAATGGGTGTTGGATACAGCTAGAAAACCCAGCCCATACATGCTATAGCCGATAACCTTACCTGCAAATGACGTCAGACTAGCCATTGTCCCATGTCTATCACATGTGCAACACAGGCGATCCGCGGCAGGATGCTGAACAGCTGTACAGTGCAGTGTAGATGTCTATGGCAAAACAGATGCATGTACAGGTTTCCATGCGTACTTGGTGCATTGTCACTGCCCAAGTCCAATAAGGCTGTGTCTGTGTTGATATGTGACATATACACAGCATCAAGGTCAACAGCATTACTGTGGATACATCAGGCATGTGTAGATAGGTAAGAACACCAGTGCAGGCAAACAGACATGCCCACATGAAGACAGACGTCACATGCAGTAGGAACACTAATGAGGTGACACACATATATGGGGATGATATCCAATGCATAATGGGTGTTACATGTGTATGACACATACATACCAGTCATGTTAGTGTCATGTTGATTTGCAAAGATAACTGTGCAGATGTACTAGAAATGTATGTGTAGCAGTATCACTGTACATGTCTGTAAATGTGACCTGTCACCTTCATCATGTCTTACAGATAATGCCTCGTACATGCCTACCAGCATACAGCCGACAGGAGGATGATGCCGTAATCCCATACCTCCATGAGAACTACGAGGTGTTATTTAGCCATGTGCCACAGCACGCACAGCAGCGGGATGACCTGTGGCAGGATCTTCGCAGGAGGGTCAACGAAGTGGGCGGCTACAACCGCACCTACCAGCAGGTGCGCAGACACTGCACGGACTTGATACGTCATGCAAAACAGCATGCCACTGCAATCGCCAGGGAACAAGGTGGAACAGGTGGTGGGCCACCAACCCAGCCTCCATTCATACACACAGAGGAGCTACTGGCCAGTTGGGGGACACCCTTGGAACAGCTCCCACAAACACTAGCTGCCATCGTGGAGGTGGGTGTCTCCCAACCAATGAGCCTGGAGTTGCCTGGTAAGTCAGTACTGAACATATGGCCAGTATATCCCACGTACGTGCATGTGTCAGTGTACATCATGTAATGTAACAACATATGCAAGGTATGTGGGCACACATGCTTTATGCTACCCTGTGTATGCACCATACCTCTGAACTGTACAAGTATTTGCAGGATGTCCAGATGTCTGCCTCATATTGTCAGTGTGTTCCCCTTAATATCTGTCCCTTTCTGGCAAATAGCTGAGGAATGGAGTCATTAAATGATGACATACATTTGTGTTTATGACGGCACATTCCATGTAAAAACCATGTGCATGCAAACCTATTAGTCTAGCAAATTTCTAAGTTTGTAAGAGCAATATGTCACAGTTGTCCCTATATGTCCCCCATCATAGTAGGCTTTGTCCACATTTATTGTTCTAAGAGGTTGAGAGGTATGGTAGTGACACATGTGCTTGCTATATGCTATTGTACAGGCGAATGTGTTAACTTGCACTGTGCACCCTGTGGCTGTCATACAGTCATGGATAATGTTCATACTGCTGTGTCACCCTATACAGGTACCTCTGGCGTGCTGCACAGACAAGAGTCCATTGCAGGTGAGACTGTCATCGGTATCAGGCATGTCAAAGCATAGATCTATTCGCCATGTGGCTAGTTAATACATGGATATACAGGTCGCATTACCCATCATCCACACAGGCCACCCATGTGCAATATATATAAATGAAATGACACACAGACATGAAACTTCAGTATTAGTCATTGCTACATGTGTGTCCAGCTGTGCATACAACAGTGGAGGTGTTCTTCAATGGAGGCATATGTACTATACAGTGGAACAAAATGTGTGGTATACAAACCAGTACTGCACAGTGAGCAGTGATATGGGCAGACCATAGGCATCACCATTGTATTATATGCCCCTGCAGTGGGTTCACACATTGTGATGTTCCATCTGACATGTCTGAGACACATAGCGTTTTGGTTGCAATATTGTCACAATTTCCCATAACCCATACCCCACATACCACACATACACCTGTTGTCTGCATAGTCCTGTGGATGGTGACATATCCAACATCTATAGGTGTATGTCATATGGGACAACACAGACATGTGTGATAGACGGCCATCACATACATGACCAACACGTGCACACATGGCCATGGGGGATGGCCAGAGACACGTAGCCACACAGTATATGGGATGTAGATACACTCTGTCCCACTTTGTCCACACATGGTCCAATTACAGCCGTACTAGACCGATTGTACAGGTGATGTGGTACGCTGCACATCTTAAATGTCTGTGCACAGCTAGTGGAGGTGTCAGTGATGTGTACCTCATAAGATGTGTTGAACATGATGTCTGTGTCATAGCATGATGGTAGTCACCTTTTCAGATTCCACTGACAGTGACACCAGGCCACAGATACTGTACTTTTCCCCTGCTGCTGTAGGACATCACTGTTAGCTGTGCACCTTGTGTGCATGGTACAACAATGTCATGTGTGAAATGGTGAGGTGACAGTTCCGCTATGTGTGGACATGGTTGCCAGGCAGCTAACACTCTGTAGTCATCATGCAGGGGTGTCATCTGTATGTCCTCCAGTGACCTGTCACATGACACAGCATGGTTTGGTGTGTATACACCTCAGCATCGTAGGTCACAATCCACAGGTATGTCATGGGTATGCATGCAGTTCTGGATATGCAATGCATACATATCATGCACTGTTTAGCAGTATAGATGCCTCATGATGCCATGCAATGGCACAGTGTCTGTACTTCACACTGTACAGCAATGTAGACAGCTCACAGTCCCCTACCATGCCCATGCACATTTGCTCAACATGCATTCTATCTGTAGGGCATATGGACAACACCGTAATGTGATACCCAGTACAACGCTGTACATATGTCAGGACACCATTGTGTCAGGCATGCATGCATGTTAATGCACACATCAGCAGATTACATGTCAAGGTCACGTCAGCCATGTGTACTGTTATCCTGTTCTGGTCCACATGGTGTATCACGGGGATGCATGCATACTACCATGATTATGTGAATTGCATGGATAATGATATGACACCTGCCTGCTGTAGTGTGCATTCCAGGGGGTATGCTTACAAACACTATTGATGTCTGAGCTGCATGCTGTCAGCTGTATCACAAGCATGCTGCATGCCATCTGTCATATCACATGCATGGTGTGTCAGTGTGTGTGTGTCAGTGTGTGTGTCTATTGTAATTTAGAGTCTTTCTTTGCATTCACAGGTGATGTAGGTGCGTTACCCTCCTGTGGTCCATCTGATAGTGTCCCCACAGATGCTAGCAGTGATGAACATATGCATGAGGTACAGGCAGGGATGTTAGGGGCTGAATCTGTGCCAAGGGTTGCCATCCCAGCTATGTCCCCCTCTTCCCTGCACAAAGTTCAGCTGCCAACACATACCGCATCAACAGTGGCCACAGAGGAAGGACAGTCAGTGTCTGTTAGTGTTGAACAGGAACATGTGGTGGCTTCAGAAGTTGTGTCTCCACACCATGGTGGCAGTGTACTGACTGCAGATGTGCCACACAGGCATGTGGCTGGTGCTGCTCGTAGGAGGACCTCTGGCAGACATGCACCTGCAGGACATAGTGCAGCAGCTGGAATCACCAGACGCATGTTCCAGACTGTAATGGCAGCACAGGCATGTGCCAAATGGGAGAACAGAGAAGGGCAGAGGCTGCAGAGGGCTGTTATCAGTACCCTAAATAACAACATCCAGGCATTGGCAGGTGCTCAACAGCAGATTGCTGATGTTCTGGACAGGTGATTGGGTGACATGGTCAGAATCCTTGACCATGGCATGGCAATCCGCGAGCGTGAGCTGTTTGTGCTGGAACATATGGTAGGGGTGAGGCGTAGGCCACGTGGACATAGGCCAGCTACACCACCTAGTGCAGGTCAACGTGAGCGTGCCACCTCACATGGCTGCTCCAATAGTGCCGGTAGCAGTGCAGCTGGTGCTGCGCTGTCCACACCAGGACACAGCAGGCCACGTGGACATGGCCATGGATGTTCCTGGTGGGGACACGGCTCCAGTGGCCATGTGTCATCAGACAGTAGCCATTCTGTACCTCTGCCTGGTAGTGCCCGTGCAACCCCTGGCAGGCATAGGACACGTGGTTGTGGCCAGTCACAGTGAGAGCTGTACAACCTGGTCTGTACAATCTGGAGCTGTAGATAATACCCTTGTGTAGGCCTCACAAATGACAGAACTGTGTGCACACATACACGCACACAGCAAACACAACTGTAGGGCTTCACAACACCCACATGCATACAGAACTGACATGTCCAATCAAATCACCGGCCCTTACCCACACACATGATGTCATCCATTGGTGCAGCCTATCCCCCTGGCAAACAGTATCACCCTGTGCATATGATACATCCCTGTCATCCACACCATCGGTGCAGGGATATGCTCAAATGGTCTGATGCACAGGATGAACAGAATAGTGAGAGGTGTATCTAACATTACTTGTGTATGCATATTGAGGGATGTGTATATTGCATTGGTTGTGTGTGAATACTAAGAGATGTGTATGTGACATCAGTGGTGTACTATCGACATGCACCAGTCATACCTTGTAGTCCAGGTGCAGCATGCATTGTGATATGTTCACAGTATGTGTCTCGGTTACAACAGTAACAGCATGTTGGTAATGATGCCCTGGTTCCTTCCTATGGTGTACTGGCATGTGCCTACAGGTAGCAGTGTTTGCAGTCCCCCCATGTGTAACTGTGGAGTACTCACAGGCATGTATGGCAATATCAGCATGCTAAACGTACCCTCAACCTGACTGTTGGAAAGTCGAACATGACACAGATGTCCACACATATACTGCACCTGAAGCATGTGGTCAGTTGAACAGGCTACAGCGGACAGAGACATGACATACATACCAGGAAATATTACAGGTATGTTGACATGGTGCAGGGGTTGTACACAGTGGTCTGGCCAATGATGACGTTAGAGGCCACTTGATAGCATGAGGCCACACTGTGTAGCAGTAATACCTTGTCACAGTACAGGAACATGGCCACATTCACGGGGTCTACAGCACTATAATGCACACCCCATAGTGTTGAGGTGTGGACCCTTGCCTATGTGGTCATCACCCTCACAGTACTTTGCACCCACACGACGTGGCACAGAGAAGGAACATGTGCAGGTAGCCAGTACGGCTGGGACCGATGGCATCAACAGAGTAGTAGACTGCATCACCATGAGGGGTTAGTCACCATGAGGGGTTAGTGATCCTGTTTTTACTGTATGGTAGCATACACCCTCACAGCAAACACCAGACAGCCATACATACATACATACACACACACACTGTGGTGACCAGAAATGTGTGTACGGATAGCCGATGTGTGTGATGCACCACACCTGCCGATGTCATGCTTTCCACACTGCAGTATGTACAGATCTCTACAACGGTGTACAGGGATGTGTAACAACTGGGACGTAATCCCCACCATATATGGCATATGTGGTCACACAAGCAGACACACATGGCAGTGCTGGGAATGATACACCTGCCATATGATGTGATGTTTGATAGACATGCAGCGGTATTGTCCGCATTATGTGTACCAACGCTATGTCTGGCAATTGTGTTGCTATATGCACACGGGAGGATGTAAGTGTTACAGGTGTCATGTGACATACAGTTGGTAACACCTGACCGCTGTGTATGCGTTATGTCATCACTGTCAAGTAACAGTGACATAGCGTACTGTTTGCACATGGCATGGTAGGATGGCGTGTGACACACCTGTGAGCCATCCCCAGCACACATACATCTACACAGGTGGATCACCACTTTATGTACACACATCCCTCCATACGTGATGTACAACCAACCATACTGTGTGTATGTCACCATATACAGGTGTCAATGATGGGGCTGCATTGCGACTGCATGTTGTAGTTAGGCACAGCTGTGTTATGGACATCGGCCACTGCACATGCATGGTTGCTGTATGCACAGAACAGATTGTACATGTGTGTTGGTCCTACATGTGTCTCCTGTAGCTATGTTTGTATGCATTGCTATTGGTGGACATGTGTGTTGACATACATAACACATGGACTGTGGTATGATATCACAGGTGTCATGGGCGACTACTACAGGGGAATGTGTCCTCGGTCAACATTGCTACCTCCTGTACTGTGAGCATTCAACAGACATGGACCCACCTTCCATTTGTGTGCGTATGATTGCTTAGGCCACTGTTCTGCACGGGGGACAGCAAAGGCTAAGCTATGTACATATGTGTTGTGTATGTGGTCCATGCACACATCCACTACAATCACATGTATGACATAACCAAACATGTGTGTTCGTTGGTGTACAGCAGCACTCATCTGTCACAGCTGTGTAAGACCCGGGGCCCCTGGTATGTCTTGAGCTGACCTGGTCATGTATAGTGGTATCATTGCAATGCATAACACCTGTTGGAACCCTGTCAGTACATGTGTACTCTGCACATTTGCTGTAGACCTCTGTACAGTCCACTGGTCATGTGTCACACGGTTTTGTGGTAATGTATGGCTGTGTATTGCTGCAGCAACAACATGGTGATGTCTCAAGGGCTACAGTGTAGACTGCGGTGAGTACATCTGTGATCTGCACCTGTGACAGCTGTGATGGCAGCTGAGTGTGTACTGGTCAGTGCATGTTTGTGACTGCCCTGTGCGTGGGGACAGTTATACCTTAATGTGCCCTTCTGTGTTTAGACTCTGTCTGCATGCAGGACGGCCCGCCCAGTGCCTGGGGACAGTTATACCTTACTATTCCCTTCTGTGTTTAGACTCCGTCTGCATGCAGGATGGCCCACTCTGTGCATGGGGACAGTTATACCTTACTGTGCCCTTCTGTGTTTAGACTCCATCTGCACGCAAGACAGCCCTTTGCAACTGCTAAGTATGTGAACATGCCCAGTACGCTGTTGTGTAGATGGACACACAGGACAGTCCAAACTGAGCCCTTGCATGTTAAGACTCCATCTGCATGAAAGACAGCCCTTTGCAACTGCTAAGTGTGTGAGCATGCCCAGTACACCATTGTGTAGATCGACACACAGTACAGTCCGAACGGATGTGTATTACTAAGCATGTGGCCATAACCAGTGACACCTTGTGTCAGTGATGTCCCTCTGTGCATGGGCATGGCCGTTGACATCCTGTATAGCCATGGTGGTCATCCAGGCAACAGATGTCCATTTTCAACGTCACAATGGATGCCTACCGAGTACACACTGGTTGACTATCTTGAAGAGTGTACTGTCTGTGGTGCGTCCCGTGTCTAAGTCTTGTTGTTGTAGTGCTCCGTAAATCTTACGTTGCCCTGATCACACCATTGCCATGTGTTTGTCTACATCTACCATGGGACAGTAATATGTCTGTATGCTTTCAGACTGATCACTCTCTATACAATCCCTGTCGGCGTCCTTGTCTTTGCAGATGATGACACGTGCCTAGAAATATGCCTCTGGGACTGCTGTGTTTAGTAATCTCGGTAGCGCGTTCTGTAAATGCATCATGCTGTAGTGTGATAGGGTAGTTAGGTGTATGTTCGACTCCCAGCACTGTCAAGTGTGTGTGTGTGTGTGTGTGTGTGTGTGTGTGTGTGTGTGTGTGTGTGTGTGTGCGCGCGCACATGCTCCCATCCGCCTGGGGACTCAGTCATGCTTTTAGATGCCTCACACCACAGATATTTCCTACCGACGTCTTTGCCTTTGCGGATGATGACACACGCCTAGAAGTATACCTTTGGGACTGCTGTGTTTAGTAATCTCGGTAGCGTGTTCTGAAAATGCGTCATGCTGTAGTGTGATACGGTAGTTAGGTGTATGTTCGACTCCCAGCCCTGCCAAGTGTGTGTGTGTGTGTCTGTGTGTGCGCACGCGCATGCTCCCGTCCACCTGTGGACTCAGTCATGCTTTTAGATGCCTCACAACACAGATATTTCCTACCGACGTCTTTGCCTTTGTGGATGATGACACATGCCTAGAAGTATGCCTCTGGGACTTCTGTGTTTAGTAATCTCAGTAGCGCATTCTGTAAATGCGTCATGCTGTAGTGTGATAGGGTAGTTAGGTGTATGTTCGACTCCCAGCCATGCCAAGTTTGCGTGTTTCCAGCTGCATGACAACAGTACATTGCTTTTACAGTATTCACTCTCCATAACATCCGTGCAGCGTCTTTGCCTTTGATGCTGCTGTCTGCAGGCTAGACGTATGCCTGTGTGAATGCTGTGATCTACTAATCACAGTAGCACATTCTGTAACTGCGTAATGCTGTTGTGTGGTACAGTGGTTACGTTTGTGTTCTGCTCCCGACCCTGCCATGTGTGTTGTGTGTGTGTGTGTGTGTGTGTGTGTGTGTGTGTGTGTGTGTGTGTGTGTGGGTGTTTGAGTGTGTGTATTTGTATGTATGTATCTATCTACATATATATATATATATATATATATATATATATATATATATATATATATAGATTGTAAATAGATATGTATGTTGGGATTATCACTCTTGAATGTGCTGCATTATCTGTACATGATCACCTTGGATGTATGTACATCTGCTATGGCTCTGTGATCCTGCACATACTGTGTGCTGTAGTGATCGTGGGTTATACTTGTGTAGTGACTGGTTATTGTGTTGCTGGGTATTACACGGGCATTGGAAACAATGTTAGTACAGTACCTTTGAATGGTCGTATGCACATCTCGGCAATAGTCGGCAGTGGTTATTACATTGGAGGGTGAGTATGGCTCATATATGTATGTAGTAACTGACAATTCTATGCAACTCAGGTTAACATTACAGACTCATGTTTATCCACAGGTTGTGGTACAGATCCCAGGACTGTATGTGTATACATTGACAGGTGCAGGACTGGGTTAGTGTTGGATGCATGGAGGGGTGTCCATGGCCAGTAATGGCGATCTCTACAGCCTGGCAGGTATGGTCTGTGACTGTCCCACAACCTCCTGTATATGGCTGACACATGCTGTACCTGTGTATATGCAGACACACACACTTACCACAAACAGCTAGGGCTATCACATACACAAACCCATTGCATCACCATTGGGTCATGCAATAACCGTTGTCCCTCACACACACACACCTACGTCTAAATTGGATGGCTCAATGACAGCTCTGGAAATGTAACACCACACCCTGTGCATATGATGTCACCTGTGCCACCACCTGTGATGTGTAACATTGATGCCGGATCAGACTAACCTGGTGCTAATGTACACAGTGGCTTTATTCCACTGTATTGATGTTAGAATGCTGTTAACACAAAGTGTGTTACTTCCAGGTGTATATCAGCAGGCATGATGCATTGCAGCTATGACCATCAATGTAGCATAGTTTACAGCACTGTTAATTCTGATGATGTATTCTCCATCCATGTGCCATTTCACTGATGTGTGTAGTATTGGCAGCATGTGTGTCTGAGTGTGCAGTACGTGTGTGATGTGTGTAGTACACATGTATACATGCTTACAAATGCGTACACTGGCATACACGACATTACACGGGCTTCACCATTCGTACACTAGCTTACTCGTTCTTCAACACGTGCACATGGGCTAACACGCGCGCACACATGCTTACTCAGGCTTACTGGCATGCACGGGTGCAGACACACTGTGGGCAGGTTTGCAGGTCACATCGGTGATATCCATGGTGTACACTGTCAGTCTCCTGACTTTCCCTAGGATAGCTCATATCACGCCTCTTCCACTGAGTACTGACAGCAAACATGTGACACTGCTCCAGTGAGATTACAGAATTTTATACATACACACTCATGTTGTCACCTATCTTCTACTCTAATAGTCCCCTTATCCTACGCTACACTGTAGAGGCTTGGCCCATATGGCATGACATGTTGTGATTCACTATCCTCAGCCTCACTTGCATCAGATTGCCTACAAATGCTTCGTTACATCTCTGACAGAGCGCTTCCACACATAACAACCAGTACGCAGTAGCCATGTTGTCTCCAGCTTGCCATTCATCTGCATGGCGTACTAACATCTAACTAAATCTACATTTTGTATGTATATTATACATATTTGAATTGTTTTGAAGCGCAGCGCGTTCTCGTGGTGCTGCGCTATGCTTCCACACCAGAGATCGGGGGAGGACAACTGCAGTTTTATTGATATCCAATGGACAATAATGCCACTGGCCTTAGATTTGGACATTGGCATGCTTCTTCGACTGTATTCATACTGTATTTGCAGCTGTCATTGCTCCGTTTAGCAACGTGCAGAACATTAGTCGCCTAACATCCGGGCACATTTCTGCACATAACTCTGCTCTTGCACGGACAGCTTACTGTTTCATGTATAGCGTAATTACATCATTTGCATAGCTTACACATACAAATGGGGTATGTTGCAAATCCCAACATTGTCCATGCAATGTTCACGTTACGGGCAGTCTTGCACGCCCCTGCAGGTGTTTGCTGAATAGCTTGGCAGTCATCTTTCCTTGCTGTACTCTCACTCTACTCATACACGCTGGAGGCTTCGTGTATCATGGCCTAGGCTTTGCTGTGTGCTATGTCTATTTGTGGTGTATGCATGGCTGTGGGTATGTCCCACTGTCATCATTGGTAAATGTGACAGCCCTATAGGTACTTCATGTAGACTGCTGTGTCATTTGACATGTCAGCACATACCTGCGGCCAATACTGAACTTCCTACTGCAGCGCTTTTCATACCTTCTGAGTTATCTTGCAGTCGATAATGCTGTTTCCGCAGACATGTATCTGTTTCTGATCCTACCTCTCAACCTTCTAGAGCAAAAAATCTGTACAAAGCCTAACATGATGGGGGGACAAATAGGGGCAGATTTTAAATATTGCTCTTACAAACTTAGATAGTTGACAGAATAATAGGCTTTGCATTTGTATGACTTTTCTGAAGGATTTGGGGACTTAAACTCAAATGTTTGCCATTATTTAATGACTTCAGTTCTCAGGTATTTGCCAGAAAGGTACAGATTGTAAGAGGAACACATCAAACATATGAGGCAAACATCTGCACATTCTGTGAAAATCTGTACAGTTGTGAGGTATGTTTCTGATACAGGATATCAATTTTCTTACACCAATACACACAATATATGGCACCATCACAGGCCAGATGCCATTACATTCCTATTGCAGGACACACCCACCCAGAGGGTTGTATTCCTCACAAAGGCCAACAGGTGCTTATCCACACTAATTATTCTATCATGTACCTTATGTGTACGCCGGTATTTGCGCTTTCCGTCAGTGGCAGAGCTCACGTACGAGTATGGGGGACTGGACACTGTATCGGTGACACTGCATGACACCCTGAGGGACACATGTCTTTTGAGTCTATTAACCTTCCACATTGACCTTCACAGGGCATACTTTGTCATTCACATTTGTTGAAGTACATGCTTTTGACTTGTACATGTTTTGTCATTTGTCCTGACGTCTTTCTTCTCACCTGTCCACCTAGTATCACTAGTTCTGTACAATTATTTAGGACGGGTTACCTTCATACCTCTCACCTGTACACATTATGGGTAAACGCCCCGAGGTTTGAACTATGATTTTGTTACATTTGTCATAATAATGTGCCTTTCTGGTAGATTACTGGCAAGGCATGATGGACTGTGAGGTTAGATAATAATGACTGACATTTCTATTTCATGATTACTAACCCTCATAACATTCATATTCCTGACTACGTCATTATTCTATCAACGTTCTGACTTTGTCTGGGGTATATTTAATATAGTCCCTATTTGTATTTCATGTACTATGCCTTAGTCCAGCTGTCTTATTCTGAAAGTTTGGCAGGTATGGTTACCATCTTGGTCGTACGCATGTCCATCCATGATAATCGCCTACATGACACTGATATAGGTCCCTACGTCTTCCCCCAATGGTTTACACAATATCCAGTAGATGGGTTGAAACTTTCTGGAGAATATAGGCATGTGCTATACCCACATAGGTATATTGATTACTCCCAAGAGTCGTACCTAATAGATCTGTGCCAACCAACACCTAGGCCCATTTCTGCATACCCACGATTCCCATACCTGACACCCCTCCACAGTACCCATTAGACATGTTTAATGTGAGTGATAATAAAGTCTGAAGACACTTCTAAGCACTCCCCACTTTCCGGATATCAGGTCGTACATCATACATTCTATCGACCCATGTGTTATTACCCTTGCACCTGCTACTATTGCATGTACAGCTATATCGTAGTTGTAGCTGTGACTTCTTTTGCATCGATGATGGTTCGCACTTCATATGGGATCAATTTTTGGGGTCCTGCAAAGGACACCTTTATTCATGTTTAACGTGTAGAACTTGCAGGTCCTGTCACACTGGTACTTTCTGGGCAATGGTTTGGAAAGCAGCAGTGTATTCACCTTTCATGCATGTCTGTCTGTCTATCCATAATAGCTAAACCGTGACCTATTTATGTACATGTGTTATATCTACAGGGACATATGTTTGTTGTGTATATATCTATTCATGTATCATGTGTGTATATATATATATATATATATATATATATATATATATATATATATATATATACATATATACATATATACATATGTCTGTACATTCCTCATTTCATAATTTGCTTTGGTTTAAGTCTGTGGATATATGTGTATACATATATATATATATATATATATATATATATATATATATATATATATATATATATCCATATCATAGCTTTCAACTGTACAGATTTTCGCTGAATGTACAGCTGTTTGCCTCTTATCTCTGGTCAGTTTTTCATAACCTTGTGTCTATCTGGCAATTTAGTGGCATATCATTAAAGACTGACGGTAAATAATGACAAGCATTTCAGGTTACAACTTCATACCTTTCAGAGAATCTATGCTAGTGACACACCTGTTATTCTATCCACTTTCTATGTTTGTTAGGGCAATATCTGGGGATTGTCCCTATTTGTACCAGTTGTTTTCATGGCTTTGTCCGGTTTCGTACTTTACGGGGTTAACAGGTATGAGCCATGTATATATAACGTGGAGAAAACAGCATTCATTTGCTATGCTGTGAGTGGATTACACACGTGCAGGCGCACTTGCATATCCTTATTGTGGGTTAAGCAAGCTTTCCACTGCTTAGAAACAACCAACGGAGGTACTGGATAAACAATTTTATTGTTCAACACCAACTGTTTTTAAAACCTTTGCTTTTCAGCACAAAACTGACTCCTGGTAGAGCACAAGTACAGACATAAACCAAGCAGGTTAAATCGCTTTGCTTTTCAGCACAATACTGACCCTTGGTAGAGCACAAACACGTGAAAATGTCCACACAGTTAAATTTGCTTTTCTGCACGGAACTGACTCCTGGTAGAGCACAAGTACAAAATTAGTCCAAGCAGTTTGAATCACTTTGCTATTCAACACAATACTGTCTCTTGGTAGAGCGCAAATACATGAAAATGTCCACACAGTTTAAATTTGCTTTTCAGCACGGAACTGACTCCTGGTAGAGCACAAGTACAAAATTAGTCCAAGCAGTTTGAATCACTTTGCTATTCAGCACAATACTGTCTCTTGGTAGAGCGCAAATACGTAAATAAAACCAAACAGTTGAAAACTTTTCAGCACAATACTGTCTCTTGGTAGAGCACAGATACGTAAATAAATCAAAACAGTTTAAATCAAGCGCTTTCGCTTGGTCTCATTGCCAAGCTTTTTCAAGATCAAAAAGCAATGGATTTCTAACATCTTTTATAGGGTCAATTAACCATCATGTGATAGCTTAATTAATTAAGTATTAAAGTTACACAAAACATTTCAAACGAGCAGTAATCAGTGTACTTGCCACTGCTGTAAATATACCAATATTACTCCGTAAAATGAAAAACCTTAAATAAAACATATAAGTTCACTTAACTGTACTTATCACTATATTTACATTCAAATGATTTAATGTTAAAAAAGTTTATAAAAAATATATATATAAAAATATATAATAAATATATATAGAACTATATGAATGTACACCAAGTTTATAAAACAATGCCCAACAAATCATGTATTTAATTATTTAATTATGGGGCTATATATAATAGTCCTAAAAATGTTTAAATAAATTGATTGTTGAATGAATTAATTTTAAAAGGAAATCGAAGCAGTTTAAAATTGTATTATTTTAAAAATTATGCTTATTTTAAAAAACACACTAAATATGAATTTGAATTTGCAACCATTAAATTATTATATGGCTTAAAAAAGTAACTTGTAATCATAAATTATTATGAAATTTTATGTAAAGCTTTTATGTACAACTATTAAAACACTATACTAGAAACAGATTAATACACATTTGATTACATCTTAATTCATGACAATGTCTCCTTGATATGTACATCACAATCTGGCCATTCTTAGCTTAAGAACACTTTTAATGTTTACACTATCATTTAGACCGGGACTTGTGGCAGCATCCAATTTAAGTTGCCACAACAATTCCTTGTATTCCAAATGCGTTACCAGTTGTTTTCATGGCTTTGTCCGGTTTCGTACTTTACGGGGTTAACAGGTATGAGCCATGTATATATAACGTGGAGAAAACAGCATTCATTTGCTATGCTGTGAGTGGATTACACACGTGCAGGCGCACTTGCATATCCTTATTGTGGGTTACATATGTTTAATAGATATTTGTGCTTATGTGGCCTTTCATAATTCTGATCGTAACAGTTACATATCTGTATTCCGGTTTACGGACTGATGCGAAACACATGTTCACCTTTACATATTTAAATGTGTGTACTGCACGAACGCATTCATTACACTTTAAAGTTATATGTGCAGTGGTCGTAGGTCAACCGGGACTGCATTGACGTTGGCCGGATGCCGGAACCACTATTCTATTGGTGTTCTGCCTCATTGATATGCATACCCATAGTACTTAGCTACATCAACATACGCCTCACCGCTTCACTTACAACACAGGCATCCATTCTCCTGCTGGGAAAAATGCGGTACTACATATTACACATTCCCTATTGCCTATTGCTGTGGACCCCAGCTGCATTGATAATCACTCCAAGGATATGCAGAACACCTAGGCATATAGTCCTGGCACATACAGGTTTTGATTGTCAGGGTGTTCATGTAGTAATCTGGGTTTAGGCTTGTCCGCCTGGTGAACGGAACTTCCCTGGCCTAGTCCAAATGTCAGACGAAGCATATGGACAGGGAGTTTCTCCCTATTATGAATTTTTACCTGTGTTTATAGACACAGGTGTTTGGACACCTGTCAGCAGCTTATTCTGTTGGCAGTACATATTATGGGTGGGGTTGTTACAGTCCATACTCCACGGTGAGGGGTTTTCCCATTCACATTTGACTATTACCTGTATTCAGTCATACAGGAATTATTATTTTGGACATGAAGTGACTACAGGTATGCAGTTGTACATTACACAAATGTGAAGGGTTGTTACTGTAAATATGTACGGACGGTAACCTCTTAGAGCACCAAATCTGTGCAAAACCTACATGATGGGGGGACAAATAGGGACACATTTTAACTATTGCTCTTACAAGCTTAGAACGTTGATAGAATACTAGGTTTTGTATTAGCATGACTTCTCTGAAGGATGTGGAGTCTTAAACTCAAAATATTTCTCATTATTTAGTGATGTCAATCCTCAGCTATTTACCAGACAGGTGCAGATTGTTGAAGGCACACAACAACAATATGAGGCAAAACTCTGGTCATTCTGCGAATATCTGGACAGTTGAGTGGTATGGTACGGACCTCTGTAATGCGCTGTTGTGTTCTGTAGCTCATCATTAAAGACTGAAGTCGGAACGTGCTGACAGACAGTTGCGTTTCAGACTTCATAATCTGGACATTAATGCCAATGTGCAAACTGTTATTCTATCATATTTCTATGTTTCTAAGAGCTATCTTTACAAATTGTCCCTGTTTTTGGACCTTTGTCTCACTTGTATTCACAGCATATCTTGCTCACACAGGTTGACAGGTATGATCGGTCACGCCTGCACACAGTCAGTGTCCCTCACACTTGATCTGGGTTATCCTGTTTATGTCAGTGTCTTCTTCACCCTCAAGCTGTTTGCCACTATGCGAATGTGTGCATTATATTCTCCCTCCTATTCGTGTCGGAACACGTGCGTCACGGGAAGGTGTTTTATCCTGGGTAGTAGGTTATGCATGACCACTTAGGGCTGGACAGGGTCATGGACCTCTACTGCACGTTCTGACTTGTGTCCAGATATCTACAGGATTGGACATCATGTCGTCATATCCATTCTACTATTTACACAGGTTGGTTATCCCATGAGGGATATCCCAAAAATTGGACAAGACCAAAACAAGTCAGATACCGAAGATTTTTGTGGCTTTATGAAAATGTGCAGGGGGTTTTACATGCAGGGGATACATAGTTTGCAATCCTGACACTGCCTAGGGTGACAGTACCTACTACATATGCGTAGGGGTCACTGTGTGTAGCTGTGTCTGCAACGAACCAGTTGGCCAAGTACGGCTGGATTTGGTGGACGTTCTGGTACGGAGGTGGGTTGTGTGATGTGGAGGGTATGCTGGGTAGGCCATTATGCATCCAGGTGTGTTGCATTTGTTATGGCCAGTTTCATCAGGACCCATCTGTGGGTATGTGACGGTGACATATCTATACATTTGTATCGCACATTTCCATATTCATATGTTTGTGGGATTGTGTTCTACACTATGGCCTGTCTGCTTGTCTTGCAGCTGTTTCTACATGTGTTTGTGTTTCTTTCCACTTCACCCGCTGCCCCCTCGTACACCTCCGGTTCACCTTTTCTGCATATGACACAGTATCGCCTTTGAGGATTTTACCATTACCCACCCACCCCTCACACACAAATTCATCACACCCCATAGATCACTACTTTGGTTGTTGGCCCATGACACGGCCAGAGTAACACATTGACTACCCTACATGTGTCAGGTACCTTTATGGTTGTGTGGACTACCCTGCTATGTTTGCTTTCCACATGCTATACCTCACGCACATAGGTACACGCCCATACTTCACTTTCATTACTTGGTTGGTATACCCGGGTACTGCCCGTTCGACTGTGTCACATACAAGTTCGGATTATACCGCTGACTTCTGGATTTTGCCAGCCTGTTGTACTCATTGGTAGGATGGCACCTTTTCCTATGTCCAAGCTATTTCTTACACATATCCGACTGTTGTGGACAATGCCTCTCCACAGTTGACGGTTGTGTTTCCACCTTTTCAATTGGCCACAGTGTGACATTTGCGGTGAACACAGCACATTTTACAGGCCGACACATACCCACGGTCAGTTCGGCAGATAGAACTTACAATTCTTGCCTATATCTAAGCTTATCCTTGTAGCATTTCGGTGTCTTATTCTGTTTCTTATGACATTTATGTAATATACGTACAGAGAAAAACTGTTTAATGCAACTATTACATGGCATCTACAGAATAATAATGTCCTATAATCTCTGGACATTTGCCATTTTTACAAGTTTGTGTCAGGACACATCTGCCCACAGAGGGACTGTCACTCACAAAGTGGGACAGGTGGTAATCTTAGTCGACAGTACGGATCATACTGTTCCTTTCAGCCTACATGTGTCCTTATTGTTGTAGCTGTTTATATGCTCCTTCTGTTTTGTTTACATGCATATTCTATTTCCTATCACATTTGGTATGTGAAATATGGACATTCCTTTTGTATGCGACTATTACATGCCTTGTGGGATATGATTCGGACATACGGTCACTACATATATCTACATTTCTCCTCGTGTATTTTGTTATGGACACATCTGCACAGCTATGTACCCTCCCTCACATTATGGGTCAGCTGGTGACCCTCTCCATTGGGCTGGACATACCTACTGGTGGCACGCTAACATATGATACGTTTCACTTCCACATGGTATAGCTATCAACACTACGGGCACACGGTTTTCATGTCATTTGTTCAAGGGTAGGGACCCGTTATTCCGTACTGTGCATTTGTGTTTGCTTCTTCATTTTCTGTTCGCAGGGACTATCTTGCATGCTTTGCATACGTTTCAGTATCCACGGACACTGTTAGGTGCGATTACTATTGCAGGCGGAATATAATATTCAGCAGTTTAGGTTGCTCATCGACAGCTGATATTGACACGCCTTCATGCGCAACTTCGATATGCCCCATGCACTCGTGCACGTTTCCTATGCACGTGGCTGTGGCGGCTGCTCACCTTCATTAATATGCATATGGCGTGACTACTCCATATATACGCCGCACGGCCGGCGCAAGCCTTACGCCGGCCTTGCGCCGAGCTTCATGAATCCCGGGGTTTGTCTTTACCTACTTCTTTTATAGGTGTATATTATTATTTATTTATTGCCCATTTAATATGTATATGAATTAATTATGATGTCATCACTTAATTTAATAAGTAATTGAAGGTGTACTTGAATATATATATAAGGTGTGTCTTGAACTGCTTTATACTTTTATGGTTTGAAGAAGCCACCTTGGCAAAAGCGCTTACCAGATATCTGTTAATAAAAGATTTGATCTTTCTAAAGAAGTTGATAGTATTTTACTTTATTGGATTGGATTGCTTGTATATCCTTGGTCTGAAGAGACTTGTTGTATGCTGTTTTGTTACCATCCACATGATTTTGGTCTGAAGAGACTCGTTGCATGCTGTCCATTACCATCTGCATGGTTTTGGTATTGAGCATTTTTTTATTTTTATGATTCTAACTTAAGAATGTTATAAATATGTGACAAATATGTTTTTTTCATTGTATTATTATTGCTATTTATTAAGAATTGCAATAATTTGGGGAATTATTTCTTATCTAGGTTAAATATTGTATTTACTTCTATTTTCATAAAGTCTCTAAATATTTGTAAAATTAACCATTTCTCAGAATATTGATTGTATTTGGGCATTACATTTTCAACAGTATACATATCAGTACCATTTAAAAACTACTTTGTTGCTTCAATACTAGCATTTTGCTGAAGTTATAAGTTTCTAAGCAATCATTTATATATGCAATTAGAAACATACAAATTACTAAGTTTTTAATACAATAGTTAGAATATGTGAATGTTTGGATAGAAGACATTATGTAATTTAAATAGGGAATCTGAGAAGAGGATGTAATACAATTTACACAAAAATATTTTAATAACCAGAGAAAACTATTAGGTACTATTTGTGTATAACTGATTGTGATATATTTAATATTTACTAATAATAATTCTTGATGTATTTGTTTCTATTTTGAATCATAAGATGAATTTATTCACAACACTGTAATTTTTACAATTGTTAAAGAAGTATACAATTGAATATCAGGGAGACCTATTCCACCATTATCCCAACCTTTTCTGTGTCACTCAAAGGAAATTTTGGTTTATTGAGATGCCAAAAGGAAATTAAGTTAAATATTATTTATCTTCTTCATCAATTTTTTTGTTGTAGATAGTACAAAAGATTATAAAATAAACAATATTTTAGGGAGATTTGCCATCTTAATAAGCATTAATTGTTCTTCGATGGTGAAGACTTTGTTCCAATTTGTGACTAACCTTAAAATTTTATCAACAACCAGTTGAATGTTTGTTTGCATCATTTCTTTACTATTAGACAAAATGGTTATACCAATGTAATTCATTTGATTGCTATATGAATTAAAATTAGATTATTTTGCATAATTTTTAATTTTTTATTAATTAATAAAGTACTTGTTTTATTATGATTAAATCTTAATGTTCAGATTTCTTCAAACTGACTCATAGAGCTAATTATATGTTCTAATTAATTTTGTAGTAAAATACCATCACAAAGAGTTGAATCTTTAATCTCAAATCTTCTTTTATTTTGATACCATTAATGTTCTTATTAGATCTAATACTTTTAGCAGTGGGTTCTATAGGTAATGGAAAAAGTAAATGTGATAATGGACTGCCTTGTTTTGTAACTTTTTTGTAATTTAAAGGAATTAGAAACATAAGCACAAGAGTTATTATATAACTTAGAAATTAATGCAATTACCTCAGGCAAAAAATTATACACTATGAGTGTTTTAAACAAGTACAACCAATTAACTGAATCAAAAGCCTTATCTAAATCGAGACTAATGACAGAAAGTTTTTTTTATTTATATTTGGGTAGTCTATTAATGTATGTATTCTTACAGTATTATTCTGTACTTGTCTATTTAAAATAAACACGGTTTGATTATTGTTAATTAGTTTTACTGTAAGTGGATTAATTTTGTTAGGTTTAACCATACCTTAAATCACACTGGCTATGCCCCTGTGCAAACTCAGACTAACTTCCTTGACCCTATTCTTCTCACTCACACAAAACGAGCTATTTCCTTTTCTATTAACATCTTTGTCTGTAAAACCAACTGAAAGTTCAAATAGTGCTCAATGTTACTTAACTACTGTTTTTGGTTGTATGTATATCCAAACATGATTTGTTAGCTTAGAATACTTTTTCCTTACTCTTAAGCTAAAATGTATTTACTCTTAAGCTAAAATGTATTTACTAGTATTCTCTTAGCTAAAATGTTTTTATTAGTTAAACTTGTTAAATCTTATAATGTACTTATGCTATCGTGATCTTTTTCTTGAATGTGGAGCTTTTCTCCCCGGTCCTCCACTGAAAATGGACATGTATCCAGTTGGACTAGCCCGGTCAACAAATGTAAAATAAAATAAAAATAAAAATAAATAGGTAAAATGGACATGAGCATCTTATAGTCCACATTTAAAAGTTAAATGGATCTTTATGATGAACATTTTGTGGAATCCATATCTTGTTTTAAAATAGGCAATATAAGGGAATATTTTCATGATAGGGGGACTTCAGCAGTTGTTTTTATTTCTCTATAGACCATATCTAATATTTTAACTACATCATCCGGTAATATTTTATATAGCTCTGGTATAAGACCATCTAATCCCGTCACATTATTATTTTTTAACTTTTTTACCTGATCTTCTATTTCTGTTAAATTAAATGGTCTGTTAATTGTTTTATTTGTTCATGTCTTAATTTATTATTTATATTTTCCTGTAGAGAAGTTTAAGCTATCTAGGTTATTTGTATATTTTATTTATATTTTCATAAAAGACACCATTTTAAGCTTAAAATAATACCACTGAACCCTAGTGGATTTTTCCCTGTGGATTTCTCCTGGCCACAGTATAGGCAACACAGGTTTGAGGACCTTAACAGATACCTTGCAACTCTAACCATTGGTCCGACATCCACCATTTTAAGCTTAAAATAATACCACTGAAGTATGTGTCTCAGTAATTAACTACTACATAAGGTAATCTTTAAATTAATGCTAGACTTTATAAGCACAACAAGAATTTACAGTGTTTTTTTTTTTTTGCTAGTTGCCACGAAAAGCAGACGCCAGCAGCTCCTACCCTTTCTCTTTGGTTACCCCTATCCTCATACTGTTTCTGTGTATATTCTCCTGTTCTGTACTTTACCCTTCCCTGAATTCATTTCTAGCCTTACTCATAACTGCCTTTCCTAGTGCACCTGCTCTATTTTACTGTCTTCAGACTCTTACATATTAATGTTTTTTGTTTGTTTTTTTTTTTTTTGTTTTGTTTTTTTGTTAGCTGCTAGTAATACCGCTCTCTCCCCCTCCAAAGCCCCTCTCTATTGTAACTTATTTTAACCATACAGCACTGGGTTTGCTTCAAGTAAATCTACTTGTGTAGCTTGGGGCCAGTGTCCTTTTGTAAGCTTATTTCTGCTCATATTTTATTTCTTTTTATTTTATTTCTGGTGAATATACCTTTAGAAACTTTATATCCTTGTCTCTCAAGCTAGTTTTTCACTATCTTTTTCTGATTGTTTCTATGACTTTATCTTGACCATGGTGCTAGCCCAGCCCAGTATTAGTCATTACCCCTCCCCATCACCTCACTTTCTCTTCCTAGTCTTTATAGGTGCCTCACAAGAGCAGGAGCCATTTTGAAACCTTCTTTCCCCTTCATGCTGCTGAGCATCTGCTGCTCTGTGTAAGGGAAAAGTTTGATTATTTGGCATTAACTGTTTTGTGATGCCCTTTCTGTTGCCTTAACTGCTTTAAATCGTATAATATTTTGTGATTATTCTGTTGCTTTATCTGCTTTAGATCACATAGTATTTTGTGATTATATTGAGATGAATATTGCTTGCATATGCAGTCTCTGGTATACTTTTTCTCACGACTCTAGTTTTGTGAATATTTAAAGTCTTTTTTCCCTGTCACAAGGAGCTTCAGCACCTTATGATCATGGGTAGCTTAGCATTTGAATTGTATTCATCTTATTTCTTGTTTTTTAATGAAAGAAAACTGTAAATGTGAATATTTACTGACTAAGTTTTTTGTTGCAAAGAGGCACCAGCACCTTAACTTTACATTTTGATGTATCTGTAGTATTTTCACTGTAATTTGTTGGTGTAGTACTAAAGTAAAAACAAAACTATTGATGAAAGTGTACCAATTGTTCTTGTCCTCAGTATCCTGAATTTCTGTTTTCTTGCTTTGTGAATTATTGCCTTGTGTATGTCTACACTATGCTGTTGTTAACTACTGTTGTTCTGCATTGCATTATGCATAGGTGTAAACACTGCTGTGTTCTTAGCTAGCTATGTGTTTAAGACACTCATGCAATGGAAATTTATGCTAGGTATACTGTCTCTGCCTACCTGTATTACTTTTTTTCTCTCTACCCATAGCATTTTTGTCTCTCACTCTTTTCCTGAATTAATTGCTCATAACTAATCCCCATCCTCTCTGCTTTTATAGCCCTAGTGGATTTCTCCCTGTGGTTTTCTTCTGGCCACAGTACAGGCAACACAGGTTTGAGGACCTTAACAGATACCCTGCAACTCTAACCATCGGTCCGAAAGCCACCATTTTAAGCTTAAAATAATACCACCGAAGTATGTGTTCAAGTAAATATCTACTACATAGGCTAATCTTTTAATGAAGGCTAGACTTTATAAGCACAACAAGAATTTACAGT
Organism: Protopterus annectens; assembly: GCF_019279795.1. Lineage (NCBI taxonomy): Eukaryota > Metazoa > Chordata > Ceratodontiformes > Protopteridae > Protopterus > Protopterus annectens. Next base: position 869,620,466 of record NC_056726.1, read on the forward strand.
GTTTTTTTGCTAGTCACCACAAAAAGCAGACGCCAGTAGCTCCTGTCCTTTCTCTTTGGTTACCCACTATCCTCGTACTGTTTCTGTGTACATTCCCCTGTTCTGTACTTTACCCTTCCCTGAATTAATTTCTAGCCTCACTCATAACTGCCTTTTCTAGTGCACCTGCCCTATTTTACTGTCTACAGACTCTTACATATTAATGTTTTTTTTGCCCTGCTTTTAGCTGCTAGTAATACCTCTCTCTCCCCCTCCAAAACCCCTCTCTATTGTAGCTTATTTTAACCATGCAGTACTAGGTTTGCTTCAAGGAAATCTACTTGTGTAGCTTGAGGCCAGTGTCCTTTTGTAAGCTTACTTCTTCTCATATTTTATTTATTTTTATTTTATTTCTGGTGATTATACCTTTAGAAACTTTATATCCTTGTCTATCAAGCTAGTTTGTTCACTATCTTTTTCTGATTGTTTCTATGACTTCATCTTGACCAGGGTACTAGCCCAGCCCAGTATAAGTCATTACCCCTCCCACTCACCTCACTTCCTCTTCCTAGTCTTCATAGGTGCCTCACAACAGCAGGAGCCATTTTGAAACCTTCTTTCCCCTTCATGCTGCTGAGCATCTGCTGCTCTGTGTAAGGTATAATTTTGAATCTTTGGCATTAACTGTTTTGTGATGTCCTTTCTGTTGTCTTATCTGCTTTAAATCATACAATATTTGGTGATTATTCTGTTGCTTTATCCACTTTAGGTCATATAGTACTCTGTGGTTATATTGAGATGAATACTGCTTGTATATGCCGTCTCCGGTGTACTTTTCCTCACGACTCTAGCTTTGTGAATATTTAAAGTCTATTTTCTCTGTTGCAAGGAGGTCCAGCACCTTATGATCATGGGTAGCTTAGTGTTTGAGATGTACTCATTTTATTTCTTGTTTTTTTAATGAAAGAAAACTGCTAATGTGAATATTTACTGACTAAGTTTCTTGTTGCAAGGAGCACCAGCACCTTAACTTCACATTTAGATGTATCTCTATTATTTTCACTGTAATTTCTTGGTGTAGTACCAAAGTAAAAAGAATAACAATTGCCTGAAGGTGTATCAATTTTTCTTGTCCTCAGTATCCTGAATTTCTGTTTTCCTTTGTGAATTATTGCCTTGTGAATGTCTACACTGTGCTGTTGTTAACTACTGTTGTTCTGCATTACTTTATGCATAGGTGTAAACACTGCTGTGTTCTTAGGTTCATAGGTAGGTACTAGGCTATCGGCCCTGAGGCCTATACAAGCCCAGCCAAAAGGTACCCTGACTTTTGCCCCCCAAGAAAATTATTTTCCTGAGCCACTGTCGAGAAGAGCCACAGAGGTGATCCCCTGGGTGAATTTCCTATTTCCCATTTTGAATTTCCTATCTTAGCTAGCTATGTGTGTAAGACACTCATACAATGGAAATTAATGCTAGGTATACTGTCTCTGACTACCTGTATTACTTTTTTTCTCTCTACCCATGGTATTTTTGTCTCTTGTTCTTTTCCTGAATTACTTACTCATAACTAATCCCCCTCCTCTCTGTTTTTATAGCCCTAGTGGATTTTTCCCTGTGATTTTCTCCTGGCCACAGTACAGGTAACACAGGTTTGAGGACCTTAACAGATACCCTGCAACTCTAACCATTGGTCTGGAAGCCACCGTTTTAAGCTTAAAATAATACCACTGAAGTATGTGTCCTAGTAAATCACTACTACATAAGCTAATCTTTTACTTAATGCTAGACTTTATAAGCACAACAAGAAATTACAGTGTTTTTTTTTTTTTTTTTTTGCTAGTCGCCATGAAAAGCAGGCGCCAGCAGCTACTATCCTTTCTCTTTGGTTACCCACTATCCTCATACTGTTTCTGTGTATATTCTCCTGTTCTGTACTTTACCCTTCCCTGAATTCGTTTCTAGCCTCACTCATAACTGCCTTTCCTAGTGCATCTGCCCTATTTTACTGTCTTCAGACTCTTACATATTAATGTTTTTTTTTATTATTTTTTGCCCTGCTTTTAGTTGCTAGTAAGAACTCCCTCTCCCCCTCCAAAGCCACTCTCTATTGTAGCTTATTTTAACCATATGGCACTGTGTTTGCTTAAGTAAATCTGCTTGTGTAGCTTGAGGCCAGTGTCCTTTTGTAAGCTTACTCCTGCTCAGATTTTATTTCTTTTTTATTTTATTTCTGGTGACTATACCCTTCTAAACTTTATATCCTTGTCCCTCAAGCTAGTTTTTCACTATCTTTTTCTGATTGTTTCAATGACTTCATCTTGACCAGGGTGCTAGCCCAGCCCAGTATTAGTCATTACCCATCCCCCTCACCTCACTTCCTCTTCCTAGTCTTCATAGGTGCCTCACAACACTAGGAGCCATTTTGAAACCTTCTTTCCCCTTCATGCTGCTGAGCATCTGCTGCTCCGTGTAATGTAAAATTTTGATTCTTTGGCATTAACTGTTTTGTGATGTATTTTCTGTTGCCTTAACTGCTTTAAATCATACAATATTTGGTGATTATTCTGTTGCTTTATCTGCTTTAGGTCATATAGTATTTTATGATTATATTGAGATGAATATTGCTTCCATATGCAGTCTCTGGTGTACTTTTTCTCATGACTCTAGTTTTGTGAATATTTAAAGTCTATTTTCCCTTTTGCAAGGAGCTTCAGCACCTTACGATCAAGGGTAGCTTAGCATTTGAATTGTACTCATCTTATTTCTTGTTTTTTAATGAAAGAAAACTGTAAATGTGAATATTTACTGACTAAGTTTCTTGTTGCAAGGAGCACCAGCACCTTAACTTCACATTTAGATGTATCTGTAGTATTTTCACTGCAATTTCTTAGTGTAGTACTAAAGTAAAAGGAAGAACTATTGCCTGAAAGTGCACCAATTGTTCTTGTCCTCAGTATCCTGAATTTCTGTTTTGAGGCCAGTTTCCTTTTGTAAGCTTACTTCTTCTCATATTTTATTTCTTTTTATTTTATTTCTGGTGACTATACCTTTAGAAACTTTATATCCTTGTCTCTCAAGCTAGTTTTTCACTATCTTTTTCTGATTTTATGACTTCATCTTGACCAGGGTGCTAGCCTCGCTCCGTTCGCTCCACTACCCTACCCCCATTCCCACCCACCCCCATTACAATTACCTTTATACCTAACTATCCCTCCCCTTCTTGTCCCACTACCCACTACAATTCCACTTCCTGCCTATTGCCACAACTATCTTACTAATCTGTCAATCTTGTCAACACCACTTCTTCTATACCACTGTCTCTAACTGACCATATTTTATTCCAACATGTATTATTTTCTAATATCTTCTATAGTACTCCTTATTCTCTCTATCTCCATCTCTTACCACTCCAATCTGTTTGACCCACTCCTATGTTCACCAACTTCTCACTCATACAACATATATCCAACTACTTCATATTTTACTGTCTCCCCAATCTCTTTACTACCTCTACCTCAAATCTATATAAACTATCCATAATACAGTTTTTTTAAACCTTCCCAAAAAGCTAAGTCAAAACTATACAAACTCCATCTAGCATCTACTACACACTCTCTCCTCACTAAAAACCTACTTTGTTCCAGAGATATCCATCCCAACCCTGGCCCCTCTTCTCTCCTAAAAACTACCTCTATACTGCCCCCATCCTACTCCTCTAACTGTTACCAACCTCAGTCACAACAATCATCTCCATCCAAATACTTAACTATTTACTCATTGAATATTCAGAGTCTAGCAAATAAAGTCACTGAGCTGCACTCATGGATAGCTCTCAATACCCCTCACATCCTCTCCCTATATGAAACCTGGCTCAAGCCACAAATCTCAAATAGTGAAATACTCCCACCAGGTTATAATATCTTCCGATCTGATAGACCTGTAAAAAAGGGGGGGTGGCGTGGCCATCCTCTACTCAAACAACCTTAACCTCTCACCATACCCTTCCCCGATTCCTGACTTCCTCCCAGCTGAAATCATCATCCTTTACTGCCATCTGAATCCCCACAAAAAAACTTGCAATTGCCTCTATCTACCTTCCTCCTGGTAACAATCTGTCCATTCTTGAAAACATCCTATCCTGGTTCTCCCACAACATACCATACGAGACATTTTTCCTTGGTGATGTCAACATTGATTGGTCCTAACTCACAACTGACTCCCCCCAACTCAGTATCCACCTACACAGCTTCCACCAACTTATAACTCAAACACTCGCTTCCATAAAAATTCCACTTCCAGCTCCATCATAGACTGGATCCTTACCAATTCCCCCCACCAACACCACAATATCACCACCTTACCTGACTCCCTCAGTGATCATCTTCCTACCACCATCTTAAGACACTACTCCCATATTCCTAAACCCCACCTTATAAAAGACTGTCAAAAACTATTGACTTTCAATTCATCCCAGTTTAACTCCGTTCTCCACAACATAGATTGGTCCATCCTAAATCACCTCCCCATAAACGATGCTGTAAGCACTTTCAATAGCATCTTCATGAATACTCTAAACTCCTTAGCTCCCACTAGGAAGATCAGAGTAAAATCAAATCATGCACCCTGGCTCTCCAAGGAGACTAGGTCCCTTATGAAACAAAGAGATTGTGCTTGGAAAACCTGGACTAAAACTAAACAACCACCTTTTCTTCAGAAATACGGGCAACTGAGGAACCTTGCAAAAAACATACAACTAATGACAAAAAGTTATACTATAGCTCTGCTCAGCTTAACAACAAATGCAATCCTCGAAAATGTTGGTCAACTCTCAACAACATCCCCTATCCTGGAAAGCCCTCTAATCCCTCCCCATACCCTAACTCTTCCTCTCAGGAAACAGCTACTCTCCTGAATAAACACTTTGTCTCTTCCATCCAAAATCTGGTAACCTCTAAGTCAAACTCTACTTCGACACCCACCCCTCCAAGTCCCACTAACACAACTTTGTTTTCTTTTGAGCCAGTTCCCATTACTTACATCAAATCTCTACTACTCAAACTAAAACCTTGTTCTCCTTCCACTGAAAATCTATCTCCTACATTCCTCAAACTTGCTGCTGACTCAATTGCCTATCCTATATCTATACTAATTAATCAATCTATTCTGGAATCAACTGTCCCCACCCTTTGGAAATCTTTCTTCACTATCCCTCTTCATAAAGTTGGAAACTCCACTGACCCCTCAAACTACTGACCCACTGCCATTCTGTGCCCCCTCTCCAAGGTATTAGAAAAATATATTCACTCACAGCTTCTCAATCACCTTCTCACACACCACTTACTTACCCCTACCCAACATGGATTTCGTCCTCACCACAGCACCACCACTGCCCTCCTCTCCTTCACTCATATCATTGCAGAGGCCCTAGACAACAATAACCTCATTTCCTGTCTCTTCCTAGATCTCTCCAAAGCCTTCGATACTGTCTCTCATCCTCTACTACTATTCAAACTTGCAAATCTCCACCTATTCCCCTCCGCACTTGCCTGGTTTAATAGTTACCTAGCTGGCAGGAAACAATCTGTCAAATGGCTCTCATCCACCTCACCTTTCCTTCCCATCTCCACTGATGTTCCCCAAGGCTCCATCTTGGGACCCCTTTTGTTTGACATCTTCACCAATGATCTTTACACCTCATGCAAAGAATCTTCCCTTATTCAGTATGCCGATGACTCTACACTTATATCCATCTCACATAACATTCCTGAACTACACTCTCTGACCCAACAAGCCCTACTATCCACTGAACAATGGCTCTCTCACAACCTATTGATCCTAAATCCCAAAAAGACCAAACTCCTACTTTTGCTTCCCCATTCTCTTTCTCATCACAAAACCTCATTTTTTATTACATCTTCTAACAATACAACTATCCAACCTGACACCCACATAAATCTCCTTGGAGTCATTATCGATGACAAACTAAAGTTCAACCTACACATACTCCAATGTATAAAAAAAAAAAAAAAAAAAAAAAAAACCAGAAACTATGTCTGCTATATCAGAACAAAAAATTCCTAAACCCTGAATCTAGACTTACCCTGGGCCAGGCACTCCTCCTCTCTCCCTCTTATATGCCGCCCCAGTTCTTACCAATATCCAGGCCTCCACTTTAAACAAACTCCAACAAACTTACCATAAAATAGCCAGATTCATTACTAATTCCCAATACACCTCACACCACTGCATTTCTTTAAACTATCTTCAATGGCTTGAAATTCCCCAATTTCTACTGTCTTATCAATTTCATATGCTGCACTCTAGTCTTTAATAACCCTCCTTCTGTCCAACTCTATCTTCCTTAGTCTCCATCTACATTCCATCCTGGACCCTCCATACTTCTAACCAACAATTACTTGATATATACCACCCAAAAAGATCAGTAGGCAAACTACTCTACAGACACTCCCTTGCCCATGCTTGAAACAAAGTTCCCCTTGACTTACGTTAAATCTCCCACACCTCACACTTTAAAAATGAACTAAAAGCTTATTTTCTCAATTCCAGAACCTGCCCTTGCCATGAACTTACCTAGTCTTCCTTCCCTTTATGTACCCTCAAAAGGACCATACTTAGTACCTCATTACACCTCTCTCTCCAATGTGTCTACTATGTATTTGCATAAATTTATACAAACAATATTTTTTTATTGTTGCCCTATTGAACTATATCAATGTAAAATTGTTACTTAGCTTCTTTTTAATGTAACTTTAACTTTATACATGTAACCCAACATATGTGAATCTTTTTGCTATAACTAGTATTATATGAATATTGTTTAAAATTGTACTTGTTTAAAATGTACTACTGGAGCTTTTCTCCTCGGGTCTCCACTGAAAATGGGCCACAAGCCCAGTTGGACAAACCCGGTTAACAAATGTCAATAAATAAATAAATAATAAATAAAATTAATATTTTATAGCCCTCAAGAATACATTTAATATCTGTTCTACTTTCTTTTTTATTATTTATATGTGTTATAATTTCTTTGGTATAATTTAGTTTATTCATTTTATTTGATCTAAGAGCAGGTTTAAACAAGCATAAAGGGTTTACTGAATATTCCTGAAGTGTTTAAGTTTTTCCAGGTTTATTGAAACTTTATGATTTAGAATTTCAATATATTTTGTATTTAAGGTTTTTAGTTCAGACCGACTGATAATGTCATTTGTTTTAGATTTAACATTAGTATGTCTATTTTGGCCTGTAGTATATTCATTTCTTTGTTTCATTCTCTTGTTTTATTAATATACCAGTTTGTAACTCTTCCATTTAAGGAAGCCTTTAGTGAGGGCAATGTTAATTACTTCACCATTCATGTTTATTTCTAGGAAAATTTTGATCTCTTTATCCTACCAGCCCTTGAATCCTTTTATTTTAATAATGTATACTGGTAATCTTCTCTGATGTATTAGATTGTCAGTTTTTAAAATAATACTAAAAATTGTCACATTACGGTGCAATAATGGACATGAAACTATTGAAACTTCTCTGATATGTGATAACAGATTGAGACAAAAAATTAATAGTATTTGTTTGTGTTCCATATCTATATGAATAATGAGTAAATTGAAGTTAGTTTGTTTTCATACCTCCTATATAGACTTTGAATTCATTGGATTTATAAACTTCATTAAGTGTTTGGCTGAAGATGTGATTCTCAGCTTTCTATCTGCAGTGAAACTTTTGTCTGACAAAACATTAAAATCACCAGCCATTATGACTTCACCTTTCATGTCATAGGCTATAGTGTCTAAATAATTATTTGCTTCATTAGTTCCGTTCCCTGGAATCCAATAATAGTTCACCAATGTATATAGTTTTCTGTTCCACTCAGTTCTAACAATGCCTAACATACCATTTTTATCAACATAGATATATTTTACTTTAGGCATTACTGGTAAGCTCTTCCATAAAATGAGGGTGCCTATTCTTTTAGCTTGAAAGACAGGACCTGCTAAAATCAAATAATTCCTTAATGAAAGTTTATTTACATCTTTATTAAGTAAATGTCTTTCCTGTAGAAATACTATTTAAACTTTATCTAATTGCAGGTATTTGAATGGACTACCCCATTTTACTGGATTATTCAATCCATTAATATTAATAGATATGCATTTAAAATCAGACATTTATATAAGAGAGGAAAAAAGTATAACGAAAATGCATTTATGTACAGAACTTATTATATACTTTATATATAACAATATGAAATCTTCAGCTATGGACAAAACATTTGAAACAAATAAAAAATTACCTAGGGATGTAACCCTAAAATATTCTACCATGGAATAACGTATCCCTAGTTTGTTGAAAAAGGCAACAAACTCCTCCTTAAACTCTCCATTAGAATAACAAAGCTTAGCTCATGCTTCTGATTCATATTAATGTGCCTCATATTTTTAGTATGCATCATCTTAAAAAAGCCCGTCAGTGAGTTATTATGAATACAAAAAGCTAAACAGGTGTGCATAGTCTTTATTATAAATTGCCCAAACTGAATAGCTCTACAATCATCTTTCCCATACATTATCTCCCTGGTCTACTATAAGGAGGAATTCAGTTGTTATTTTCATATTTATTAATTTATAGGTTAGATGATTCTATATATTTTTTTATTTTATTTACTATGTGCAAAGTGTTCATAGGATCATAAGTTCACAAATTAGTACCCGGCTTACTCTCCTAAAATTCATTATAAACTATTCCAAGCCCAGCCAATTACCCCTTGTGAGAATCAAACCCTGCACCTTGTGCTTATAAGTTGAACACCTTAACCACAATGCCAACTTTCCACCTTTGTAGACATATTTATATTCTTTAAATATATACATATTTACTTATTTTGATCTGTTTCTATTCCTGTTTATATACTTTGTCTTGTAATATTGCTATATTCCTAGGTTTTATATTTTAGCTTTACTCCTAGTGTAGACTGTCATATAATAGGACATTTATATTTGGGTCTATATTAGAAGGGCGAAAGTTGAAAACAGCGAATGTTCTTATGCTGAACTGAAAAAAATAAAACCACAAAATGACGAATGCATGGAACAGCAATTTTTTTTCCCAGGGGAAAAAAAATTGCTGCTCCAAAAAAAAAAAAAATGTACAGACAAAATACAGCTTCTCAATATGGGGGGGGCTGTGCCCCTCATCCCCACAACTTAAAAATACCAACTTCGAGATTGCACCATAGTGGAGGAAAAGGCAAAGTCCTGGGAATGACCCAGCAATTTTTTTTTCAGTGGGAAAAAAATCAGTGTTCCAGCCATCTGACATTATGTTGTTTCACTTTTTTAGATTCAACATAAGACCGTTCACTGTTTTCAGCTTTTTCTCTTCTAATATATACCCTTTATATTATCCTTATAGATTTGATACTCTTTGATCTAGTATTCATGTTAGAATCAGTCCTATTTTTTTCCTTAAATGTTATGTCTAATAGTATCTGAGCAAACATCTAAAAAATCATCCCTTTTAAGATTCAAAATTTCCATAATAAATTGTTCTGAGATATTAAGTTTTGTTATCATTAAAAAGAAAAAATAACAGATAAACGTAATCCTATTTTTTATCAGAAGTGTCATTCTATTGGCTAGTATATACACTTTTCTTTTGGTATACTGCAAGCATTTAGAACTATTTATTAACTGACAGGGGTTAGAATGCAATTCACTGTCTTTTGCTTATTTTCTAACTTGCTTTCATTAACATCTTAGCACATGATTTAAAATATTATGATTATTTACTTTTAGACAGGAAGAAGTAATCTGGACAGTTTTTAAAATTTTAGAACTCCTGCAGCATCACAATAGTGCTCATTATTCTAATTAAGCTGCTTCAAGCTGGTCCTCATGAGAAGGGCTTGCAAATGAACAGTTTATCAGCTAAAATTCACACAAAAACATTCAAGAGTGAATCCAAACCACCTTTACTTTACATATCAATCCCTCAAACCCTTTCAAACTACTAAAAATAAGTTTTTTTCAAGGTATGTTAACCACTAAAAAGCTATTGTATTTAAAGAAATAACATTTAATGATTCAGTATGCACTATTTGTATGAGACGTTTAATATAAATCAGACTGACATTTTTTAAATGAGACACAGCATATAAACCTGCATTAAAAGAATGGCACTTATGTGTAATCCAAGTTTATCTTGTAAAAGTGTGAATTTTACTATATTTGATAACATTCCAATAATAACTTTTATATATGTAAGAAACTATATTTTCTCTACTTTGTTTATAGCATAGCATAACTTTCCTAGGTGCTATTGCATGTCAAGTATACTATCAGTAGCAAGCATTCAGAATTATGTAATAACTGGCAGTGGTTTACAATGAAATTCCCTGTATTTTGCTTATTGTCTAACTTGTATTCTTTGACATCTTAGCATGTGATTCAAAATATTGTGATTATATACTGTTAGACAGGAAGAAGTAACCTGGACAGTTCTTTGAATTTTAGAATTTCTGCAGCATCACAAAAGTGCGCATAACTCTAAGTTGTTTCAAGCTGGTTTTCATGATAAGGGCTTGAAAATGAACAATCCATCAGTTCCAATTCACATGAAAATGCTGACAAGTGAATCCAAGCCATCTCCACATCACACATCAATCCCGTAGACCCCTACAATCCACCAAAAGTAAATAAATAAATAATCCCAAATATCCCAACAACCAAAAAGCCATTGCACTCAAAGAAATAACATTTAATGATTCAATCATTCAACAAGTACTATTTGTATGAGATGTTTAATAAAAAGAAGACTGTTATAGTTTAAAGGAGACATAGCCTATACACTTTCATTACAAGAATGACAGTTATGTGTGATCCAGGTTTAACTTGTAAAAGTGAGAGTGTTACTCTAATTATTTGATATAATTCCAAAAGTAAATTTCACATATGTAAAAATCTATATTTTTTATATTTTGTTTAATATAGCATGTCTTTCCTGGGTGCTATTGCATGTCAAGTATACTATCAGTAGCACACTACTGGACCATTTTAAGAACCCAGAATGTAACTTAACATGCCTCTTTAGTATTATTTGCTTCATCTTTTATTGTATTTAATAGTACTTTGCTCAATTATGCCAAGATATCAGAAACTGTGCCACCTAAGTTTCATCATAATAATGATTAACTTAATAAAATCAAGAGCTTAACCTTTTAAATTGTAAGTAAAACTAAGTGGCTTTAATTTCATCTATAGCTAAAATAATCAAACTCTGAATTTTTTGAAAGGGAACTTGTAACTATCTGCAGTAGGGAGAGAAAGAAAGAAATTATTTGCCTTTTAAAAAGTAATATGCAGCACCTGTTCAAAAGTATTCAAGCACTTATTTAAATAAATAAGAATCCATAACCATGAAATACATAGATTTTCATTTGTCCTTCAGTATTTTACTGCTTTTGTCTTTTATTAACCAAACATCTCTTGTTATATTTGTCTTCAAAGAAGTTGATAGATTCTAGTCCATTTCTTCTGTTTTTTTTCGCTTGGATTTTATTTTTCTGTATAAAGTCCATTGCATCTTCCAGGGTGTTAAAAATATTCTTTCCTTCTGGAAGGTGAATCTTTATTTTTGCTGGAAACAAGATTTGTGGTTTAATATTGTTGTTCTTTAAGCTTTTAACAGGGGTTACACATGTTTTTCTCTTGGACATCACTAACATAGAATAGTCATTTTCAAATCTTATAGTATTTCCTTCAGTTTTAACTGGGTAATTACTCCATGCAGCTTATAAGACTAAACCCTTATCTTGACTTGAGAAAAGTCTTATGATCATTGTCCTTGGTTAAAGTGTTTTTTTTTAAGAAGAGTTAGAAAGTGATCTATGTGCCCTTTCAATGCCAAAGGAAAAAGCTTCAGGCAGGTTCAAAGTTTTAGGTAGCCAGTTATTAGAGAATTGAATCATATTGTCTCCCTCATCTTTTTCAGGAATCTCATAAACCTGATGTTATTTCTTCGAGATTTGTTCACTAAGTCTTCTATTTTATCCCTGAATAAGTGGTTTTGCTTCAGAAGAAATTCAGTGATATTCTCATTTTCAAGTAATCTTCCATCAAAATCAGTCATTGCCTCTTCTATACTCAAGGTTTCTGATGATTGTTGTTTAATAGATTCACTCAGCACTTCAGCTTGCTTTTTTACATTCCTCTTTAAAATTTTGTTTTTTAATTTATCTGTCTTTAAAGATAACTCACTGATGTTACTTAGTATAGCTGGTATGCCTTTTTTATAGTACTGACCAGTATACTGGGCTTATAGTAGCTCATTCTGAGACAATTAGTTCTTTCTAGTTTTCTTGATAGGAAAAAGCAATTAAAATATTTTCAACCTTTTTATTTATATATTTATTAAGACGCTGTCCGGTTCGATTCTCGGCTAGAGCGTCTTCTGCATGGAGAAATGCCATTGTCCCAGACACTAAACATCTTCATAAAATGCTTCTAGAATTTAATTTAGAACAGCATGTGAAGGAGTTCACTAGACCAGACCTTAACAACTAACCCTAAAGAAAGATGTACTTCATCACAGGTCATCCTAGAAAATGACAGTAATCACTGCCCTGTCATTTCTACTTGGTCATTACTACGGTCTGCACTCAAATTTTGTAGCTAGGCTGTTCACTGAATATAAATCCCAAACCCTGAATATTACATTGACATCCATTGACTGGATTTCCCACTACAGTGTTCTAGACTCAACGGCAGCCCTTGTCTTATTTTCATCTCAGTCATTTCTGATATACAAAATTAACTGTTCCCAACTACTCAAAGAATACTCAAAGGAGAACTATGTCCCTGGCTAAACCCAAACACCTAAAATGATGAAGGATAATGATAGTACTTGGAAAAACACTGGAAACAATATCAAGCCATCCAATGTCTACACCAAACATATTTTATTCTGTTAAGAAACTACTAGAATATCAACAAATATAGCTAAAGCACAATATGTGTGACAATCTAGGTTTCTTCTACCAATGAACCTAAGCTTTTTTAGAAAGAATAAAAATTCTTGCAGGATCCGTTGTCATCCCTCACTTTTTGCCCCAGTTTACCAACCCAGCAACAGTTTTTTCAATACAGTCTATAGCAAATAAACTTAACTCCCCCTCACACAACTTCCTGAGATGTGTAGAAAGATCCTATTACACAGTTCTACCTATTTGAGTATGCAGTCAGATTCTACTTCTTGGGTATCATAAATAAATACATAATGCAAAGTCTACACTTCATTTCAGCCAAATTCAATATGCTATACCACATCTTCCTCAGAAAGGCAGCCAGATTTATTGCCAAGTCTCAAACTCACATCTTTAATCTTTCACTTACAGTAGGTATTGCAACATCTTCATTTTAGTGTTATTCCACTTCATATGATTTGCACTGCCAAAGATATCAAAGACTTCCAGTCCATTTCAAACCTATGACCTATTACAAAGACATTTGAAAGACTACTATATAATGAATCACTCAGACCTTTTAATAGCTGCAAACTACTTTCAGATCACCAGTGTGGATTTTGCAATGCCTTTACTACCTCTACTGCATTATTTTCTGCAAACAATAATATATATTTTGATATGAATGATGGATCTATCATAGCAGGAGTCTCTGTTAATAAAAATCATGTCTTACAGACGTTTAAGCATGAAATACTGTCACAAAAACTGAAAAGGCAAACCTTTAGTGAAACCACAATTTTGTGATTTAAAAATTATCTCCATGAAAGATCCTTACAAATTTATGCAAACAACCAATTCTATGCAAAAGATATACTTAAATACTGGAGTACCCCAAGGATCTAGCATATGCCCTCTCTTTTCAAACTGTTTATCAGTGATATAATAGAATATTTCCCAACTTTTAATCTTACTGCATAAGTTGATACTATTTTATTTTTAGAAGCCAGTAAATCCAACTACCAACAAACTTTTCCAAACTATGTATATGGACATTCCACAAACAATAGTCAGGATACACCCGCTCAAGGTTCTGCTTATAAAAACAAACAAATCAGTATATATCCACTAAGCAGAACAACTCAATGGCATATAGTTTCTTAACATGCAGAATATTTATTAATAAAAAAATGTCTATCAGTCAAGTTTGTTTTTGGTATATAATCCAATTCTTCCTCAGGCACTCCCCCTTTGGCAATGATTCCGGAGTCTTGACAAGTAACAAGAATGAAAATTCCCCAAACAACAGTCAGGATACACCACATTAATATTCTGCTTATAAAAACAAACAACCCAACAGCCGATAGTTTCTTCACACACAGAATATTTATTAATAAAAAACGTTGTCTATCAGTCATGTTACTTGTCAAAACTCTGGGACCATGGCTGAATGGGGAGTGCCTGAGGTAGAATTGGATTATATACCAAAAACGAACTTGACTGATGTTTTTTTTTAATAAATATTGTGTGTGAAGAATCTATCAGCTGTTGGGTTGTTCTGCTTAGTGGATGTATACTGATTTATATTTATATGGACAGCCACTGACAAGTTGTTTCACAGTCCAACAAAACAAATGTAATGCTATTTGCTTCCTCTCAAAAAAACATCTGACTTACTATTTATTATGTTAAAGGACACAATGAGTAACACTATCCCCGTTGTATCAAAATGCAAATATTTAGGCTTAACCCTTGACCAATCTCACTTTCACAACCTGCACTGACAATAGTAGAAATAAATGTGGCTCTCAACTCAAGCTTTGTTAAAGGATCTTTCATCTCCTATCACCAGTATCCTGTACTGCTATTGCTAAAGAATATAATACCACCCAAACTTGAATACAATCCACCCTTACTTTTTCTACATTCCACCCATGATACTCATAGGATACAGGTTGCAGAAAATAACATGTTTAGGCCTGCTCTACTGCCAAGTACTCAAACATGCCACTGTAGTCTAAAGATCTCGACTGGTGATATATTACTGACAGAGCTTCCTATCTGTTCAGCTGCCTGTCTTTAAAGTTGTAAAATTATGCTACTGCCCAGCTTTAATATCTAAGGTGCTCTGTGGAATAAACTTCGACTCCAGATTAAGTAACATGGTACACTTTCTTCCTTCAGAAATGAGTATGACAACTGAATAGTTGTCCACAAATATTTTGCTGATTTGTCTACAGTAGAAGTAAAACGTACAAGTATGATCTAACAGTAGATTGTATTTCAATCATAGAGGAAAATGCAATCTATGATCTAAGTAAAATAAAAATAGTTCAACTGTCCCAGATAAAATCTCAAGACTCTCAAGGCAGCTTATAAATATTATTTATCCTAGCAACAGCATTGCTTGTGTACAGCTTGTGTAAATGTTTAACAATCTCTTAAAGAATTCAGTGTTGCCTGAAGATCAGACCTATTATCGAATATAACCCCCCCTGTGGGATGTATCCTCCAAGTCATTTCAATCAACTGAAAAGATCTCTGAGGTTCCTAACTGCAGAGATATTAGGAGTAAAATGGAAGAGCTACCAGGAGAGGCTAGAAGCACTGTCCCTTTATTCAGTGTCCTATAGACTTCATAGGGGTGATCTGTGTCTAGCCATTTGGGCCACTAGGTATCCAGTAGTCTGAGACCTCTTATATAAAATCAAATCAGACAGTCCTACTAGCACTGGAGCCATGGATATAAACTTGTCTCAGAAAATAAACAAAATAAATTTGAGAGACAGATTTGTTACTCAATGCATACCTTTTTTCTATAACAAACTTCTACTACAAGTTAAGCAATGCTATGCACATCTTCCTTTAAAAAGGATTTAGACAACTAGAAGGGTATATGTAAATATATAACTGGTATGAGTGGCATGTTGTTCTTTGTAAATGGATGTAAGGTCTAAGAGTGAGTACTGGCAAGGTATAAATGATCAATGGACCCAGTTTCCTTGTATGTTCTATGATTCTATGATGAGCAGAAAAAGATTCATGTAAATTCTATTTGCAAAGCAGGAAATAAACAGTGCGACTCTAGCTATAGACAAAGCAGTCTTACTTCCAGTGCTGGTAAATGCTTTGAAAGATGTATATGTTAATAAGGGCTAATAAATATGCTTTTCATCAATACATGGCTCAATGGGGATTCATCAAGGGACACTAAGCTCTAACAACTCATGTCACATTTTATAATAAACCTTTACTGGATCCAAAACAGCATACATTAGTTTATGTGGATAGTTTATGAGGATATATCTAAATCATAAGAGTGCATACTTTATAAAGAGTATGATTCAAATATGTGTAAATCACTACATTCTAAACTGGCTAGATAGTTGGCTAAGTGACAAAAAGTAATCAGAAGCAATGCATGATAAGAAATCAACTTGAAACATTGTTACTACTGGAGTTCCCCATGTTTCAGTTTTCAGCCCAGTTTTATTTCTTTTTATATTCTCTACATAATCAACAAGAAAATTCTAGATTTCCAAATATGCAGACGACTACAAGATTTGACCATTATATATAATAACTTGTATACTGAGACTTTTTATAATTATTGGAGTGAAATCAAAGTGTAGGCTATTAGAATGGATTTATGGTTTAATTTAAGTGAAAATAGTGCAGTATTATATGGGGCATTTAGACACACAGGTGCTCAGATGAGCAATCAGTGCCTTGAAGTTGTATTAGCTATAACGGATCTTGGTGTACTTTTTGGATCTGTTTTATCTATGAAATAACTTGTTACTGAAACAAAGGGCACATCAATGCTGCAGATATGTCTAATATTAACCAGTGCAGAATCTACAGACTTGGTTTTACTAAAAAATCTGTTTGTATCAATAGTATGACCAATAATGGAATACAGCTTAGTCTTAGTCTTTTGACAGCTGGCTTTTGCAGACATAGGCACATTAGTACTGATCCTGTCAAGATACTCCATAAGAGTGAATAACATTGTTCACCTTTCTGAATTAGGAAGGCTAAACAACTTTACTTATACAGCATCTTTTTCAAGTTACAGATTGGAAAGCGATATGTAGCTATGAAAGCTATTCAGGATGATGACTTTAGGAAATAAATTATCTAGGAGATAGAGAGAGAGACAGAGAGACAGAATGTACCCTTACTTCCAAAAAAGCTCACCAGAACTAGTCAACAAGAAAGGTACCGTATGCAAATTATACATGGTATTAGAAATTATTACCTTTCAGCATCAGGAAATAAAACAATATGGATATATTTAAAGCTAAACTGGACAGGTATATGGGCAAAAGGAAATATTCCTGTGGCATTCAGGAGTCTGCACTCTTAGCGGTCTAATAGGCCTATGCAGCTATAAAAGTTATGAATCTATTAAAACTATAAAGCTTTCATAGCCCTCCCAGAGCCAGATCATACTGAAATGCATAGTCCTCCCAGAACCTTGATCCTAATCCTAATCCTAGAACTTCTATCCAATTCCTGAAATCAAAATTGCACAATTATGCCTTAAACCTAAGTCTCCCTTCCTGCTCTCTGAACCTAAATTTCCGGATCACATGTTAATCCCAAACCTCCTGTCTACTGCTTAGATCTAAATGAACAGATCTGTGTAAACCTAAACTCTGTGATAGCTCTCTAAACGTGTCTCCAATCTTGGTCCCTAACCCTAACACTCCTTTCCTTTTCCCTAAAGCTAAATCCCACTCCATCTCCCTGACCCTAAGTGCAAGTCCCCAGTTAATACTCTAAAAGGATGACACACATATTTAGACAAAATACTGTACTACTCATCTTCGACAGAATCAGACTCAAAGAAATAAATGTACCTTTACAAATACACTTACCCAGCTTGGGTTATCTGGGATAACTCTGTTGAGCAAAAGCATAAGACCAATCAACTTGCCAAACATAACCTAAGAATTGCTACACTCAATGTCAGTTCACTATCAGGATGGAGCTTGAAAGGGAAAGTCATGATAGTAAGGAAGAGACTGGACATCCTATGTATCCAGGAGTCAAGATGGAAGGGCAGTGCAGCAAAGCTGCATAGTTTGGGATCAAAGAGTCTACTACTCAGAAGAAGAATAACAGGCTAGAAATGGTGTGGGAATTGTGGTGAGGGAGAATCTTCAGAAGGCCGTAAGGAATATCATCAGAATTAGTGACAAACTCATGGCAATCAGACTCCAGACTAATGATAGGGCATTGATTATTTCAGCCTATGCCCCACAGCAGGGTTGTGATAGTGAGGAAAAAAATGCATTTACGCACCAGTTGTAGGATTTAATAGATAAAGCAGGACAACATGAACTGATGTTTATAACTGGTGACCTGAATGCACATATTGGGTTAAACGAAAGAGGATATGTAGACTGCCTGGGTCCCCATGGGTGGGGCAACAGGAATAAAAAAGGAGAGGCCATTCTAGACTTCTCCTTGGCAAATGTCTTGTTTATTGCCAAAACATGGTTCAAAAAGAAATACAGTAAAAATATCACAAAAAAGAGTGGCCAACAAGCAACTCAGATAGACTTCCTCTTAGTAAGGAGAGGGAACTAGGGTAGAATCAGTGATCGCAAAAGCATCCCCAGTGAAACAGTCATCCCACAGCATAAACTATAACTTTCCATAATCTGCTGCAAACAGTAGTCAGCTTAGGTTCAAGGCCAAAAGAAATCAGGTTGATGACGTGGAGGTTGACTGAAGAGAAAGCACAACAGCTCAAGGAATTATGTAGTACTCTAGCACCTCAAGAAAAAAAATAAATGGTTGGAGTTGAAGAAGAATGGCAGCACCTTAGAACAGCATGTGTAAGGACTAAAGAGTAGATATGCGGCCGAGCCAGGTATGGAAATAAACTACATAAAGAAAGCTGGTAGTGGAATGCAGAAGTCCAGGAGGTCATCAAAAGAAAGGAGTGCAGGAAAAATTGGGAGCTAGAAAAGACGAACCATGCCACAAAGGAATATTGGTTGGCTAACAAAGAGGCTAACAAAGGAGTTGAAATGCCAAAGAACAAGGCATAAGAAACAGTCTTCCAACTTCTGGAATGTGACTCAGGAGATGGCACAAAGAAACTATCATGTTGCAAGACAAAGACAGAAAGATAAAAAAGATTGTCAGACACCCTTCATAAGGGATGCCAGTAACAACCTGCTGACCAGCAAAGAGGACATGAAATGCAGCTGGAAGGACTACTTTCAGCAGCTTCTGAACAAATAACACCCCCATAGAAGCTGTCCTGCCCCTACACAATCTATGATAAGAAAAGAAGAGGAACCCACCACAGAAGAAGTAAGAACACTAAGGAAAATGAAGTCAGGGAAAACAGCAGGCTCAGATTAGGTCACAGCAGAAATGGTAAAGATGTTAGCTGAGGTACTGGAGAAATGCCTTCTGAGGGTAATCATGGCAGTATGGAGAAGGTGTATTCCAAATGACTGGAGAATAAGCATACTACTGACAGTGTTCAAGAACAAAGAGGACAATCAAAACTGTGGGCAGTACAGAGGTATCAAACTCCTGTCACATTGCATGAAAATTCTGGAGAGTGTGATTCATAAATAAATGTGTATAGTAGTAGAAAGTAAGATGGGAGCTGGGCGGATTGGATTCAGATCAGGATGCAGCACAACTGACTCAGCATTTGCAGTGAGACAGATACTTGAGAAGAAACTAAAAATGAAGAAAGACTCCAACTCAGCATTCCCAGACTTGGAGAAAGCATATGACAAGGACCTAGGAAAGCTGATTTAGGCAGTCCTGTGGTGATTGAATTCCTAGAAACATTGGTAGAATTAGTGCAAGCTATGTACAAGGATCCAATGACTCAAGAACAAACATTGTCTGGCCTCACAGATAGATTCCCAATGGCAGTGGGTGTGCATCAAGGTTCAACTCTTAACCTTCGGCTGTTTATACTGGTGATGGGCTACATTAGCAAACAGGTCATAGAGGACAGATCAGCAAAGATGCTGTGTACAGATGATGCAGCATTACAGGTAGACTCTGAACAACAACTGCAGCAAAGTATAGGGGAATGGAATGCAAAACTGAAGGCACTTCGATTAAAACCGAGTACAGATAAGACATTTCCAATGACAGAAAATGGGGGAAATCAGAAGAAGTTAAGAACTGAGATAGAAGGGAAAATATTGGAACAGGTTAATAGTTTCAAGTACCTGAGAGGGGTGGCTGAGAAGAAGGGGAGTCTGAATGAGGAGGTCAAAGCTAGAATCAGAGGGGCTGCAGCCACTTGGTACAGAGTGTCAGGTGTAATGCATGACAGAAGAATGCCAAAGAAGCTGAAATGTAAGGTATACAAAACAGTGGTATGACCATTACAACTGTATGGTACAGAAACCTGAGCAGTAAAGGCAGAGCAGTTCAGGAAGCTATAGGTGATGGAGATGAAGTGGCTGAGATAAGTGGTAGGATGCATATTGTGGACAGATTAAGAAATGAGGACATAAGACTTTAAGCCAAAGTAGCTCCAGTTGCGGTAAAGGTCAAACAGAAATGGTAAGGTGGTTTGGGCACATGTGTAGAAAAGAAGAAGACAATCTGGTGAAGAATATTTGGAGCAGACAAGAAGAAAGCAAGATCAATTTTGGGTGTCCAGCAAAGAGGTGGATAAATTGTGTAGAAGTCTTGTGACAGTCAGACATAAGTGTCAAAGAAAGTAGAAAAGTGTCACTAAATAAAGAGAAGATTGGTGACAGCTGACATAACGCCCAAACCTCATGGAGATAAAAACAGGAAAAAAGCTATATGTGATGATGATGATGATGATGATGATGGCACACAAAGATGTATATTATGGGTGCTTTGGTTTGATCGTAGCATGCATCTATTGTGCGCTGCTGTTTTTGGTAATTTTTTTCACGGTGGAAGTGGTCACAATATATTACAGTCAAACTACAGCAGCCCAACTGTGATATAGTTAAAGAATCTTTGCTTTATCCATGATGTACAACCATAGAGTTAGTATATGTAATTCAGTGGATGTGGGGACAGATCTTCATGCTGGGGGTGTGTGGGAGGTAAAAACTAGGTTTTCATCTGTTGCATGAGATTGCAAATGCAGTGTGTATGTGTTTAAATTTGTGGTCATTTCAGTTAGATATTTTTGAGCTTCGCTTGTAACAGATCACTGATAAACCTGTTTGACATATTTTCTGTTGGTCAGAGTTTATTGATGGTTTAAAGTTATATACTCATATATAGATGAATGTCTGTGTTTGCATATCTATGTATCTGTACATCTACACACACACACACACACACACACACACACACACACACACACACACACACACACAAACACACACACACACACACACACACACACACACACACACACACAAAGATTTTATATAGATTTTTATTATAATTCCATTTAGCTGGGTTTTTACTTAAAATTGTTTCGTCACATCATGCTTTGGTGGCTCATTGAATAGCTGAGACACAAACTAATTTTAGTCTATTTTCACGGCTTCCTTGAGCAGTCTTGCAGTCCTCAACTGTGAATTTCATTATTGCACTTGATCATGCTTTCATTGTTTAATTTGTTAGTCACCTAAATGCATGCATGTATGGCTACTAGAGATGTGTTACTTTTCAGACATCCAATTTTAAAGAAAGTACATCATGATGATTTTAGTAGGGAAATCTTCTGATCAGGGTTTTCTTATTTTATTACCCTGCAAATTGTTTAGTTCTTTGTCACTATGCTGTCTTTTGTACTCAGCTGCTAATAGTTTTACTATTACTGGCTGTTGCACTCATTTGTTTACATGACTATGCTTACGCTACACTGTAGCTTTCTGGCTGTTGTAATGAGAATATAATCATTATGATGAATCCCTAAAGCTACTTTTTTATCACTAGTAAAATGCTTCATAGCAACTTTATGTTCTAAATTGTAAATGAGCGTGCTAATGCATTGTTTGTTGATTCCTGCATTTAATTTTCTAGTAGAGCAAATGAAATTGGTACATGAGTCTGGATAGAAAAAGAATACATTTACCTTATCACATAAGACAATGCTCATTAAAATATTTCAATTAATTTTTCTTTTTAGTCACAGTGTCTTAGAAGCTAGGCATGTATAATGTCACATTCCTCATTTATATTGTTGCTAAAATAGTGGTTTGAGGTAAGAAAAGTTATACTGTATGAATTGGACTTTTTATCTTCCTCTTTATCTGTGCTACAGTGGTTGTGTTCATTACTGCTTGTGGGATGATGACTACTTTTGAGAGTAAGGGATTAGTTGGTAGGTTTAAGTCTGGTATGCAGAAATTGACATTTAAATAGACTCCACGCAATTTCTAGAAAAGGTCTGAATACTGCCCAGCAGCTGATGTATTATTGCCCACCAATTGCAGTTCTGGTATGCATCAGACATGTAAATAGTGTCACAAGTATGATTCATGATTCATATATACCCATACTGCATAACAGTGGAGGCTGGACGTACTCTGTTACTTCACAAGTCTTCAGGGCTTGTGTCAATACCTCAAATGCTGACCTCATTGTGAAACACATTTTGTAGCAACTCTACACCAGTATTGCTGTTGGATTATGTTACATGCTTATCAGTATAATAACATGAATGCTCAGAACACAGATACAAATTGGAGGACATGAAAGTCTGAAGTGTCAGCATGCATACCTCTGTATATGCTTTGAAAACATTTACATAGATAAACACACATACAAAATAATTGCACTGCAGCCAATGTATAATCTCACACTGTCCACACATACTGCTATGTCATAATAGCAAAGGGACACTGACCTTTACTATTGTACTACCTGGTCTTTACTACCTCTTGCACATTGTACACGTTTCACCCCAGTGCTTTGTTGTGAAACATGCGTAAGCCTTTATATTGTTTCTAACAGTTAATTTTTCACACACTACACAATAAATGTGCTAACTCCAGAAATAAGTACCTACATCAAACAGTATCTCTAGATCCTTTTCTACTTATTCAATAGTTATTCAACATAATTTGACATAACAGCATGATTGCTCCATAGTCATATCTGTTTTCAGTGTCTTCAAAATACCCTTGTGTTGCGCTGCCCTCATTTTGAGACATATTATACATCAACAGGATTCGTATCAGACAAATCAAATGTCACTAGTTTACATACATGATATCTTTCACTGACATCAATAATGGGCAGTCATAGTCAGTAATGATATATATCGATGACTACTGCTGGTAGCATCTTTTCAAATTCATGAGGAAGTGGCTTTTAATAGCCTGATATTTAAGATATTCTAATGCAATATAGTAGTGCAGAATAAAATGCCCAAAAACAGCCTACACAGCTAAATAATTGTAGGGCAATGGAAGCTGCTTTTTTAACTAATGGACCAAAAATATAAGGCACAAATCTGGACTTTCTACAAAAATCTGGACAGTTGAGAGGAAGGGTCATTTCTTATAGTTTACTTAGCTAAATGGGTTTGCGTGGCACGTACCAGGTCTAAAAAAAAAAAAAGAAACTGAAATAGCAGGACTGCTTACATTTGGGCACCGGGTTTGCATGGCATGCCTCAGGGCTTAAAAGGCGTGGAAATTCGGAAGTGAAAACAAGAAAAAAAAGTGAAATAGCAGAATAAAAGCAATCAAGTACAAATAACATAGCTGGCAGGTGGAATGCATTACAGTCAGCCAATCATACGGTAGCATCTGCAGCACAATATAAACTATGCAAATATCTTTCAGTCTGTTTTTTCCCACAAACTCTGCACCATTGGTGTACACATGCAGGGGAATTTTGACCAAAAAAGTGTTTGGGACTGCCATTGCTTTGATCCATTGGTATGTGCTAGAGGCCGAGGGCGGTGAGGAAGATAGTGCTAACAACTGAAACAGACCGAGGAGGAGGAGAATAGTGTTTAGACCAAGGGTAACTTACCAGGGACTACATGATCTGGAGACAGTACAGTGCTACAAGGTAGACAGAGACATACTTCACAAATCATTGAGCTGTGCCAGCCTCAATTCAGACCCAGACCAAACAGAGGGGAACCCATCCCAGTGGATACCAAGGTATGTGTAGACTTAAGAATATAGGTACAGGTACTTTCCAAAGAACTACTGGGGACATCATGGGGGTCTCACAGGCATTGACATCCAGGGTACTCGACCAGTTCCTGGATGCCATTCTACCACATGACGGTGAGCACATTTACTTCCCCACACCTGTGAGGAGAGGACCGGCAATATGTGTCTCTTCCACCGTGTAGTAGAATATCCGGAGGTACTGGGACCAATAGACTGCATGCACATCTACATCAAAGCACCAGCAGGTGAACAGGGTAGACTCTACATAAACCGCAAAGGCTTCCCCTCCATCAACTGCCAGGTTATGTGCAATGCCCAGGGCATTATCATGAATGTGTGTGCTGGCAGCCCTGGAAGCTATCACGACTCCCACACCTGTCACTTGTAGCAGCTGTACCAAACATTTTTCAGTGGGGATATCCTGTATGGCCATCTGGTGGGGGATGCTGGCTATGCACTGGAGCTGTGGTTGATGATACCCATCAGAAATGCACACACACACACTCAAGAATGCCATAATGAGGCACACTCACAAACCAGGATCATTATACAGTGTGTGTTTGGGATGCTCAAATCACGGTTCCACTGCCTTGACATATCTGGTGGAGCCTTGCAGTAGTCTCCAGCCACATGTGCACACATGTTCATAGTATGTACCATGCTACACAATATGATCCTGTGGAAACAGCTGTAACAGGACCAGCACAAGGAAGGGCCACACAGCTCCCCACCATTACCAAGGTCCCCACAGGCACACAGGGACTCAGAGGAGGAAGCCCCTGAGCCTGCTCCTGTAAGCAGATGGAGGCATGCTCAGTATGCCCAGGCCTTGGCAAGGAGGGAACACATTGCACACACACTGACACTGTAGGGACCCAAGGACTGACACCTCTCTCTGACTCACACACACAGTAAAATGGATGACACACACATCACATTACCTGTAACTTATCATGTATAGGTAGTGTACTGTGTGCATCCAACATAGGCAGCCCTCAAGCACCATCCTCACAAGGGACCCAAGGACTGACACCTCTCTCTGACTTACACACACAGTAAAATGGATGACACACACATCACATTACCTGTAACTTACCATGTATAGGTAGTGTACTGTGTGCATCCAACATAGGCAGCCCTCAAGTACCATCCTCACAACTGCCACAGGCACAAGGCAAGCCAGTCTTCTTAACAATAAATGAATGGATTAGTATGTTCTGGTATCATATCTATGGTAATGCTGCATGCATGCAAGGGAATGGGGTGGCCTACTGGGATAGCAGCAAACAACTGACAGCTATGTGAGACACCAGGAAATGTCTGCACAGTACTGGCTTCTCCATACTATGCAGTATCATTTAAGGTGACAAATCCCACTGCAGTATATGTGGGGGGCCAGCTAAGGTGGAGGTCATAGGTGACATGCATGGATGTCACTGTGGGGATCCCATACAAACCCCTCAGACTCATCCAGAAAGTCAGCCTTAGAAAACCATAAAGAAATGTCTGGCAAAGGTCCACAAATGGTGACAATGATGGAAAAGTCCCCCAAAAGACTTACACAGTGATATCACAGCAGGTCTTGCATTTGCAGTAAGGCTTTGAAGGGTAAGAAGTCTGAAACTCAATTGTATATCTGTGGTCTCTAGTGATATGCCTCTATTCTCCAAGACAGGGCACAATATTATGCTAAATGGAACCAAAATGTAAAGCCAATATTACCACAGTCTGTACAAATGTGTAGCGTTAACATGTGTGCCCCCCCCACACACCCATATTCCCATAGAAATACAGTAACATGTAAGTTTGTAGGGTAATAGCAGCAGAGCACACATTGCCAGGGCTGTCCAATCATCATGATAACTTGTTGCATGTCCACAATATGCAAGGGTCAGTGAAGTATGCATATGTGTGGAGAATACTGTCAGGATGTGGCCAGCAACTTCTCATGGCTGTTTTGTCCTAGTGGTCTAGGTACAGTACTGTGGTAGACAGGGCCATGTTCCATGAAATGCAGTGCCAACTTTTTTGCATGTCAGCTACACCTATGTACACAATGTCCAGATGTCAATATCCGTTATTGCTGGGAAGCTGGACAGGTCATGTACAGGGGGCCACACATATGAACAGTACACAGGTTGGAATAACCTACACAGTGTCTAACATACCTCCCAACTGTACAGACTTTTTGCAGAAGGTTTGCATCATATTTGTGGCATCTTTTCAGAAATAGTGGTTGTCTGAAAAATCACTGGCAAACCACAAAAGTCTAATGTCAGAAAAGGATTGTAGTGTCTCAGAGTTCATACCCTATAGAAACATGTATGCTAATGCAAAATCTGTTATTGTATCACTCTTCCAGGTTTGTAAGGTCAATAATTGCAATGGTCCGTATATTTAGGCCTTTGTCACCCAATTACTCATGGCGTTGTCCAGATGTCTGGCTCACATATATAGAGAAGTATGGTGCCTAGTAGCACAGCAGTGCATTCTGTCACTTACCATTGTCACCCTAGGGGGGGGTCCACTGCCTGGCAGTCTGGGAGCATATGAGTGAAAGAACGCATTGCCTTGCTACAGATGGCCTGCATCAGTCTCACATGGCCTACAGGCCTCTGGCAAAGGCCCATGCCTCACCCATAGTGCCTTTGTAGGGAATGTCATGGGGTCCATACTACCAACATAACACAGTCAACAAAATGCAAATGTAAGTCCATGCTGCTAAATGCTAGTAGCATACCTCTCAACCTCGTAGAGGAAGAAATCTGGACAAAGCTATATATAATGGTCAGATAAAGGGCCAACTATAGGGACACATTTGAAATATTGTTCTCATAATGTTATGTAGTAGCATGGATGTCATAAAGGGTGTGAAGTCTGAAACTCTGATATTCTGTCATTATTCCATGACTGCAACCCTGACTGATTTGCAACAAATGTGCTAGAAAACCACAATGTTAAGGGAAACTGACCAGATATATGAGGCATGAATCTGAATAATCTGTGAGAATCTGTACAGTTGACAGGTATGGCCACACCAGGATATGATCTTTCAGGTAAGAGGAATATTGCACAACCAGGAGATCCCCAGCCAGTATATCACCAAGGTGCTGGACCTTTTAAACAGCTTCAGCAGTCAATCGGCTGTAGCCACACCTCCCAACTGGCTGGATTGTGCAAGAATGTCCAGCCCTTACCTCATAATAAAGGTCTGTGCATCATCCATCTTGTATTTCTCTAGTAAATAACTGTGATGATCCGATTATATCTGTCAGTAGGTAATAACACAATACAGTATAGTGTCAAACTGTATTGGCTTTTAAATCAACGTCTGATCCTAAACCCCAACAAAACAAAGCTGGTCCTCTTCTCCCCTATGCACAGGACTCTCCCACCACTCTTCAACATAGAAGTAAATAATGGCACCATTATCTCTCCAGAAGCCCAAACTAAACTACTGGGTGTCATAGTCCATAACCTTAGGTTTGATATGCATATCAATCTAACTATCAAAACTATCAATAAAAAACTCAGCTCTCTTTACAGGATCAAATCTTTTCTCACCCCATCTGCTAGAACTGCAATTGCCAGATCCTATCTACTATCAACTCTTCTCTATACCTCACCTCTATTCTCCAACTTGAATAAAACAGATCTTAATAAATTATCACCCTGCTATAACCACATCACCAGATTTGCCACTGGCGCACCCTACCAGATCCACTACTGCCACAACCTAAATCTCTTAGGGTGGCTTGAACTGCCTAGACTACTGCAGTTCAACCAGCTCATAGAGGCCCATAAAATCCTTTACTGGCTGGAAAATACAACTGCACTAAAAAATATCATCAGCCCCTACAGTAACAACTGCCCACTCCGCTCAACCTCTAGACTCCTAGCTCAAACTGTCAAATCCAACTACTCAGCTTGAGACTCTCTGTTTGCAACTCTGCTGGAAAGACATGGAACTCACTCCCAGCTGACTTGACTCTAGATCCCTCGCTAACCCAGTTCAAAAACAAACTCAAGAAATACCTCATAATACACTGGTTATGTCCTTGTACTAATCCTGACTAGTATCCTCTTTATTTCTTAGATGCCTCTAACTACAACTGTCTTTTACTATCTACCCACTTCATACGAGGAAGGATCAACTGTATAAAATGCTACTTAACGTGTCTTAAACCTGAATGTAATAAGTTGGTACTATCTGTATAAAATACTGATAATGCACATGTCTGTAACATGTATGAAACTATTTACTAAATATTCTATATGTGTATTATGATCTTGGAGCTTTTCTCTCCAGGACTCCACTGAAAATGGACATATATCCAGTCAGACTATCCAGTCAACAAATGTAACATAAATAAATAAAAATAAATAAATAAAATAAAACATTATGTATGTCAGAAAACGTCTGCTAAAACAAACCCTGTAACTCATGCAACTCATACATTGATAAGAGCAACAGTTACAGTACCCCCCCATGTTTGGACCATTGTTTCCCCATATTGGCAGCCTATCTCCAGATATCTTGCAGAAACAGGTTGCAAGGTATGGCTGTAGCACACAACACCCCAGACTGGAGTACAAATATCCCTGGAATGGATTCCCACACTTACTATAAAAGGTCATACTGAGCATGCTCCTACACTTAGAGAAGTGACTCCCATGTCTGAAACCAAATCGGACTATATATCTCTGTATTGTGCAAATGTCTTTGCATACACACAGCTATGTAAACCTAACTGTCTCCAAACACACACATCAGAGAGGATTACCCAAAGACAGCTGTAGGTGACACATATGTGGTATATCTGCATCTGTTGCGTGCGATACACACACATACATATGGGCAACATATTACAATATGTCAAGAGTGCACACACATAGACATGGGGGATAGAGGAATAGATCATGATAGAGTGAGACACACAGGGAGACACTCACAGAGAGTGAGTCATACACAGGGATACCCTGAATGATATAGAGTGATGTCCTGCTGCAGACAGTTGCATGACAGTTGTAACTACTGGCATGTGCCAGCATGAATATGACATTCATTGTCTGATGGTACTGAGGTGAGGATTGGAATATCACGTCACCTACCTGTGTGGTGTGTGTGTGTGTGTGTGTGTGTGTGTGTGTGTGTGTGTGTGTGTGTGTGTGTGTGTGTGTGTGTGTGTGTGTGTGTGTGTGTGTGTGTGTGTCTGTGTATGTGTGTGTGTGTGCGTGTCTGTAGTCTAAGTATTATGATCCCTTACCCACCCAGAACACTTCCCATTTCCCTACTGAGCAAGATCTGCTAATATCATTCACTTTAGAAGTACCTTTGGACTGACTTTAGTCCTATAAGCTGTATAGCATGGTGATAACTGTGTAACACTATCATCCAAATAAATAGGTAAGTAGGGGTTCTAATCACAGTCCCAGCATATGTAACAGTGGTTGTGTGTGGAGTGTGTGTGTGTGGGGGGGGTGTAGGAATAAGTGTTTTAGTCCATTCCCACCCAGTACACCTCCCACTGCTCTACTTCACAAGATCTGCTGATGTCATTCACTGTAAAAGTATTGTTGGACTGGCCTCTGCACAATAAGCTCTGTAGTGTGTGCAATAACTGCAGAACACTATAATACAAATAACTCTTTAGGTAGGGGGTCTAATCTCAGTCCTAGCAAATGTAAAAGAATGGATGTTTGTAGGTTAAATAATTTGAGCCTATTCACACCCAGTACACTTCCCATTGCCCTACTTTAGCAGTCCTGCTAATGTCAGTCACTTTAGAGGTACCTTTGGACAACCCACAAGCCTACCAACTCTGTGGTGCATGCGATAATTGCATAATACTATTGTGCAAATAGCTAGTTAGGTAAGAGCTCTAATCTCAATCTTGGCAAATGTAAATGTGTGTGTGTGGATGCCTCTGTAGGTTAAAGATTTTGAGCTTATTCACACCCAGTAAAGTTTCCATTTCTCTACTTTAGCAGTCCTGCTGATGTCAATCACCTTAAAAGTACCTTTGGGCAACCTACAGCCCAACAAGCTCTGTGGCACATGAGAAAATTGTGTAGCACTATAGTGCAAATATCTAGTTAAGCAGGGGTTCTAATCTCAGTTCTGGCAAATGTGTGTATGTGTATTTGTGTGTGTAAGTGTGTACATGTGTAGGTTAAAGTATTTTGTGGCCTCTCTTACCCAGTACATCACCCATTACCATACTTTACAAGAGATGGTGATGTTCCTCACCTTAGAAGTTCTTTGGGATACCCTTCATCCAATAAGTTCAGTCACATGTGCGATAAGTGGATAACACTGTATTAACAATAATGAAATAGGTAGGGGTTCTAATCTTATTTCTGGCAAATTGTGTGTGAGTGTGTGAGTGTGTGCATGCGTGTGTGCGTGTGTGTGTGTGTGTGTGTGTGTGTGTGTGTGTGTGTGTGTGTGTGTGTGAGTGTGCATGTGTGTGTGTGCAGGAACAGACCCTGGGATTCAAGAAGCTCCTGCATGGAGTTTGGCCGCTGAGCTATTCAGCAAACAGCTGATCAGACGTACACGAGGCTGTCTACACTGTTCCTGCATGGAAGACAGTGTGGCATGATAATCACCTCATTTGCTGGTGAAAACCATGCAAATGAAGTGAAATAGTGATTCAGGAAGCTGTCAGGTCTCCGTGCAGGAACAGTGTCAGTGAAGAAATGTGTACAGTTACTAACTGAACACATTTCTGCAAAAAAGAAAATGGAGGCTTGGCAGCACAAATAAAAGCATGTATTCACATCAGTAGGCATGCCAATGACCAGATATATGGCCATTGGCATGAATAAATGTTTAATTTTAATAAAAAAAATATTATTGTTGTGGCCGTTCTCGGTTGTTTAAACATAGCATAGCAACACGCAAACACGATAGTGCCAAAAAAAAAAAAAAAATGTTTAAACCCAAGTTTAAAGAAAATCTGCATTTTCCCCTGCAATCTGTTCTATACTGTACTGTTCTTGACCTGCTCATCTTCCTACTTCACCTTTGTGCTGAAACAGTATTCTTCCCTCCTCTAACTTTCATTCCTTTGGCTTCTGTATCATTCTAAACATCTCCTACTCACGTCCTACCTCACTTACCTATAGTTACCTGTATTTCTGATTGTTTCTTCTCCTGTTTCTCCTCCAATTGTCTCAACCCACTCCGTTCGCCCTGCAGGCTCACTCCGCTCCATACCCTACCCCCATATCCCACCCACCCCCAGGGGTCCTACTGTTATACCTATCAGACCACACCCCCTCACCTTTCCACCAATAACTATCTCATCCCCATTATCCACTCTCCTCTATTTCTCCCACACTTTTCCCCACCTCTTCCTATCCCTCCCACCATTAAACCTTTTCCATACAACAACTACTTCACATCTACTGTTTAGTAATACTTTTATAACTACAATGGCAATAACTAAACCTTCTAACATACTCCTCTTACAAAGCTTACTCATACTCACACTTCTCCCTACTCTAACTCTAGCATACCTGCTAACCTCCTATGAGCATCTAACACAGTCACACATCCTGTACCCCACCAAACAATTGACCACTTCTTCTCTACCCTCTCATACTGAACATTTCAATATAACTTTCACTCCCAGCTATCTACCACCCAAATACCATAGGACAAACCACATTAGATATTACCTCCCAAATACAAGAAGACATCCTTTCCTTCTCAGTAAATATACTCAGACTACATATTTAACACTACTCCTTCCCCTAAAGGATGGAGACATTCACCCAAATCCCGGACCAAACACCTCCACCACTACTCAACTCATTACCCCAAACTCCTCTACCATCCATATACTAAAGAAAACATCCAACTCACTACTAATAGCTCACCTCAACACACGTAGTATCAATAACAAAATTACTCAACTCCAGGCTCTCCTGGAACTCTACTCCTTTGATATTTTCTGTCTAACAGAAACTTGGTTAAAACCCACAACTACAGACAATGAAGTTACCCCACCTGGTTACAACATCTTACGTCTCGACCATGTAACCAAAAAAGGTGGTGGAGTAGCAGTTTTATTTAAATCTGATTTTCAAATCACAACCTTCCACCAAAATTTTCCCCATGTCTCTAACGCTGAAATACTTATTACCAAGCTTCAGCTAAACTCTGTTAAATCTATCTATATTATCTGCATCTATGTTCCTCCAGGCAATAACATTACTACTATTGAAAACATACTCTGCTGGTTATCTCAAAACCTCCCTCAAGAGACCATTATTCTTGGTGATTTCAACATTGATTGGAAATGTTGCAACAATAACTACCCCACTACCCATATTAATCTCTATGAGTTTACACAAATAATCACCTCACCCACTAGAATTAACAAAACCAATAAGAAAGAAAGTACCTTAGACTGGATACTAATCAATAATCAACCCCAGACCTACAATTCTGGAACCCTCCCAGATAATATAAGTGACCACTTTCCAACCTATGCTATTAGGCTTAAAACCAACCCACATTCCAAACCCATATTTAGAACAATTAGAACCAAGAAAAACTTCAATCTCGATTTATTCTTAACTGAACTTAAGGCTTGTAATTGGTCCCCATTAAAACAACTTTCCCTTGATGAAGCTGTCGACTACTTCAATGCTAATTTCCTAGCCATCCTTAACCAACACGCTCCTACCCGCTCTATTAGGATAAAAACCAAACCTGCTCCATGGCTTTCTAAGGAAACTAAGCAAAAACTCCACCTCAGAAATAAATACTGGCATAGATCACGCTTAACTAAGAACCCCATTGACCTCTAAAACTTTAAACAATTGAGAAATGAAACAAAAAAAAGCCATAATGTCTGATAAACAAAACTACTACCTACATTTGCAGCAATCCCACCATAATAAACCACAAAAATTCTGGGCAAGCATTAATGAACTATTACACCCCGGTCAATCTATTACACCAAACCCACAAGGCTCTGACCACAACAACCCCAAACAAACTGCCAATGCCTTTAATACCTTTTTCACCAAAACTATTCAAACTCTAGCCAGTCAACTCTCTCCACAAAATTCAACCTCATCTAAGACTGAATCCAACCCACCTCCTCCATTTCACTTCCAACCTGTCCCTACAGCTTTTATTCTCACCCTTTTACAAAAACTTAAACCTTGCACTCCCTCTGCTGACCAGTTACCTGCAGAATACTTACAGTTAGCAGCCAAATCTATTGCCTACCCCATCTCCATTCTCATCAATAGAAGCATTACTGAAGGATACGTCCCCATTCTTTGGAAAGTCTCACATATTATTCCCCTTCATAAAGGGGGGGACTCCACTGACCTTTCCAACTATTGTCCCATAGCCCTACTCTCCCCTTTGTCTAAGGTTATGGAAAAGTGCATCCATAGGCAATTATTAGACCACCTTCTCCATAATAACCTGCTCTCCAACTCCCAACTTTGCTTCAGACCTTCCCACAGCACTACTACTGCCCTCCTCTCCTTCATGGACACCATCAACAAAAACCACAACCTTAACATGCTCTCCTCTGCACTTTTCATTGACCTGTCCAAAGCTTTTGACATGGTAAATCACAATATACTCATAAACATTCTGAAATCTATGTCACTTGATGCACTAGCTATAAAATGGTTCCTATCTTACTTAAATAACAGACATCAAGCTGTGCTCTGGAATACCACTCTTTCTACCCAACTACCTGTTAATATTGGTGTCCCTCAAGGGTCCATACTAGGCCCACTCCTATTTTCCTTATTCATCAATGACCTTCACGAAGCAGTTCCCCAAGCTACATGCATACAATACGCAGATGATTCTACACTTATATCCTCAGCCACATCTGAATCTGAACTTCACTTCCTTACACAGAACTTATTTAGCTCAGTAGAACTATGGTTTACAAAACGCTGTCTCATACTAAATCCCCAAAAAACTAAACTTCTACTTTTTACACCTACCAATAAATCTCCACCAATTGACTTCACTATAGCTTCCAATAATAGCACTGTTATATCACAGGATCTTACTACCAAACTGCTAGGTATCACCATAGACAACAACCTTAACTTTGACACTCATATTAATAATATCTTGAAAACAACTAACAGAAAAATAAGCTCTCTATATAGGATCAAACCCTTCCTCACCCCTTCAACTAGAATAACTATCGCCCGTACCCATCTAATCTCTACCCTACTCTATGCCTCTCCCATTTTCACTAACCTGTCAAAAAATAACCTTAAAAAACTAGAAAACTCCTACAACAACATAGCCAGATTTGCCACTGGTAACCCTTTTAAAACACACCACTGTATTAATCTAAAATACCTAGGGTGGCTTGAATTACAGCAACAGCTAAAATATAATCAACTGACCATTGCCCATAAAATTCTTTATCAACCTAAGACACCCATACTATCTAACCTTATTCATCCCTACAATAACCTGAAATCCCTAAGATCTTCACAAAAAATCCTCATAAATATTATCAAATCAAACAATAGAGCTGGAGACTCTCTCTTCACTAACACTGTTGGGAAAATCTGGAACTTACTCCCCACTGAACTTTCAACACTTCCCTCTATTTCCTTGTTCAAAAATAAACTTAAGCTCTTCCTTAAAACACATTGGATGTGCCCCTGTACTAAACCTGACTAACCTACATGCTCTCACTACTTGTTTCAACCCCACCTTATATGCTCTAGCT
Organism: Protopterus annectens; assembly: GCF_019279795.1. Classification (NCBI taxonomy): domain Eukaryota; kingdom Metazoa; phylum Chordata; order Ceratodontiformes; family Protopteridae; genus Protopterus; species Protopterus annectens. The sequence continues at coordinate 869,655,298 of NC_056726.1, forward strand.
ACCTGTTTCTACCTCACTGTCTCAGCTCAGTAACAATCTCATCAGAATTCAACTACCATTCTACCTCTACCACCTAGCCTTACCTATTAGTATACTCTCATAAAAGTTCCAGTCTTCACGATTAGAACTTTCTTACTCAACTTCTATTCCAGTCCTACTTTCCTTTTTTCCCCTTCTTATATCTAGAATTATATTATGTGTTTTACTATCAATCTTTCTGAACAGTTAAAATGCAGCCTCATGATACATTGTATTATGTTTAGTCAATATTTTATGTTATATACTCTATATACCTGTAACCACTTTTTAGCTAATACTGCTTTAGTTATTATTAATGTAGTCGATCTCATGTATGTACTTCTGTAGATATGTACTGTAATTGAAGTTTGGAGCTTATCTCCCCGGGCCTCTACTGAAAATGGACATATATCCAGCTAGACTAGCCCGGTCAACAAATGTAAAATAAAATAAATAAATAAAAATTGTCATTATAGTCTATGGCATGCAGAATCAAAACAATACCAGAGGACAGTGATTGTCAAGGGGAAAGGCTATTTGTCAGTGGACTATCTATAGGCTTAGGCAGTGGGGTATACAAATGAGGAGAAATTTACTAAATCACGAAATAAAATATAAAAGTCCAAAACCTGCACCTAACCGTGTTGGTGCTAGAACAGGATCGTGTAGACAGGAGGAGCAACTAACATGAAAAGGGGGTGTGTCATGCTTGCTGTAAGCACATTGGAGCTCTGTTGCCCAGGTTTGCACTTAGCTAAACACAGCTAAGTGAGGGGATGTGTCTGAGGCTGAAATGTCTTACACCATGAAATAAAGAGTGTTCACATCTAGGGAGGGACATTTCTGCTAAAATGTGTAACTTAGCTAAACAGTTTTGTGCAGCGAGCACTGGGACTTAAAAAAAAAAAAAAAAAAAAAAAAAAAACACAGGAAATGGCAGCACTGTGTATGTAAGCAAGGAAGTGTGTCCGAGGCTGTATAGCATTGTTTACCTTGCCTAAATGGGTGTGCATGACATGCACCAGGATTTAAACTACAAAAATAAAAAATACAGGAAATGGCAAGTGGAACAAGAAAAAAAAGGGAAATAGAATAGAGGTACTCAAATACAAGTAATAGAGCTGGCAGGTGGAATGTATCATACTCAGCCAATCACACAGGCAGCATCTGCAGCCCACCACTGTAAATTATGCAAACACCTTTCAGTCTGTTTTTTCCAACAAACTACACCACTGGTGTACACAGATAGGGAAATTTTACCTGACAAAACTAACAAAATTTTAGGGGCTGCTGCCACTCTCATACATCAGTATGTGCAAGAGGTTGAGGATGGTGAAAAGGACAATGCCGACAACTGCCCGAGACTTATGAAGATGAGAAAATGAGTGTTCAGGCCCAGGGTAACCTACCAGGGGCTACACAATCTGGAGATAGTAGAGCGCTACAGAGTGGACAGGGAAATACTGCAGCAAATTGTGGAGCTGTGCCGGCCTCGCCTCACATCCAGATCAAACAGAAGGGAACACATCCCAGTGGATACCAAGGTATGTGTAGCTCTAAGCATACTAGCTACAGGTACTGTCCAAAGACCAACTGGGGATATCATGGGGATCTCACAGGCATCTGCATCTAGGATACTCCACCAGTTCCTGGATGTCATGCGACCACATGCTAAGGATCACATTAAATTCCCCACCACCCATGATGAGATGACCTGCAATACACATCTCTTCTACCATGTAGCAGACTACCCGAAGGTACTGGGTGCCATAGACTGCAAGCACACCCACATTAAAGCACAACCTGGTGACCAGGGTAGTGTCTACATCAACTGCAAGGGGATCCACTCCATCAACTGCCTGGTTATGTGCGATGCCCAGGGGATTATCATGAATGTGTGTACTGGCTGCCCTGGAAGCTATGACGCCTCCCACATCTGGCATTCCTCACAGCTGTATCAGTGGTTTGCAAGTGGGTAACATCTCATATGGCCATTTAGTGGGGGATGCTGACTACGCATTGGTTGATACTGTTATGCCTGTAGTCTGAAAGATAAGGCACACCAGTATGCTACATGGCACCGAAATGTTAAGCAAATAGCATAGTCTGTGCAGATGTGAATTGTGTACAGTCATGTCACCCCCCCCCCATAGTCCCATAGAAATGCAGTAACATGTTCCTAGACTTAAGCAGCATCCAGCTATCATACAGAGTGATGGTGCAACAGTAGCAGAAAGCAATTGTCAGTAACACCCACAGTCAACTTACTGGTGCCATCCCAGGGGTGTCTCCTGCTGGCAGCCTGGGATCACATGATCATGAGAATGCACTGCCCTGCTACAGATGGCCTGCATCTGTCACACCTGGCCTACAGGCCTCTGGAAAACATCTATGCCTCACCCACAGTGCCCTTTAGGGAGTGCCATGGGTTCGATAACACTAACATAACACAGTCCACAAAAATGCAAAGAAAGGCCATGCTGACAACTGCTAGGAGCAAACCTGCCAGCCTCCGGGAGCCAGAAATTGGGACAAAGCCATGAATAATGGGGTGATGAAGGTCCAAAGACAAGGGCACCTGTGAAATACTGCTCTAATAATGTTATAAAATTGATGGAATGATCTGTAGTAGCATGGAATGTCTGATGGGTATGAAGTCTGAAACTACAATATCAGCTGTCAGTAATATCTGACTTCAACCCTGAGTGACTTAAAAAACACTTTTGCTGGAAATCCACAATTGTTTGGGTAACCAAGAGGATATATGAATCATGGATGTGGACATTCTGTGATAGTCTGTACAGTAGATAGGCAGGGTTAGGAGTTTAAACATGGGAATGCACTCACTGCAGGCAGGCCTAACCCTGGAAGATGGTGTCATGTCTGCACCCACAGAACACTGGGCCACAACCATGGGGCATAATACACCCCTCCAAGATTATTCATCCTATGCAACATCCTGACCCCAACATGTGGCCATACAAGCAAAATGAGGTGGGCCATACATATATGTGTGGCAAACACACACCTCCAGGCTGGTCAAACAGTATGACACACACAAGACCCTCCAAGTGTAGTCAACCATTGTCGAGATAGCAATGCAAAGTACTGGTAGCTATAGGCAAACATATTTGCCCAGGACACCCCCCCCCCACATATCCTCTACCCTACAAATCTATATGGAGTCTGCTGTCACCCTGATCCCATCTGACTTATAGTACCCAAATGTGGACTGGAAATCAGACCAGGCCAGAACATAAATGCACAGAGATTCCACCATTGTAATATATCACCAAGGTGCTGGACCATTTCCATAGCACCAACAGGAAATTGCTTGTAGGCACAGCCCTCAACAGGCTGGATTGTGCAAGAATGCATAGTATTTGGCACATAAACCTTGTGATTGCATCATCCATCCTGTATTCCTCTGGTAAATCACTGTGATGATCTGAGGAGGTATGTCACCAGGTACTGAAACAATACATGACAGTGTCAAATGGCATATATGACAGATGTCTGCTAAAACAAGATATGTAACCCTAACAACCCATACATTACTGAGAGAAATTGTCACAATCATTGTATGGCCCATTGTCCCCACAATTGGAAAGGCTATCTCCAGATATCCTGCACCAACAGGTTGAGAGATATGGCTGTAGCACAAAACTAACCAGACTGGAGTACAACAATCCCTGGTATGGAGTCCCACATGTACTATAGAAGGACACACTGGGCATGCTCATACACTTATGTCAGTAGGATCTAGGAATGAGCAGGCCTTCCCCACCCAATACATTTTCCATTGCCCCACCTTAGCAATCCTGAAGATGTCTGTCTCCATAGAAGTCATTTTTGTGAGACGCAGCCCTATAAGCTCTGTAGTGCATGCGGTAACTGCATAACATGATAGTACAAATAACTAGTTAGGTAGGAGTTCTCATCTCCATCCTGGCAAATGTAAGACTGTGTGTGTGTGTGTGTGTGTGTGTGTGTGTGTGTGTGTGTGTGTGTGTGTGTGTGTGTGTGTGTGTGTGTGTGTGTGTGTCTGTGTGTGTGCGTGTATGTGTGTCACAGTTGTGTGTGCAAGACTGAGGGAGTTGTGATTTTGTTTGTTTATAGGTGAAACAGTTTTATGCCATTCCCACCCATGAGACTTCACAGTGCCCCAACTTATCAGTCCAGATGATGTTAGTCCCTTATCAGCAACCTTGTCCAACAGTTAGCCCTATAAGTTCAGTAGTGCATGTGATAAATGCTTAACACTATAGTACAAGTGACTAGTTTGGCAGGGGTTCTACTCTTGTATCCGGCAAATGTGTGTGTTGGTATGTAAGTCGAAGTATTTTGATATGTTTCCCACCCACTGTCCTACTTTATCAGTCCTGCTGATGTCATTCCCCATATCAGCACCTTTGGCTAATTCTCAGCCCAGTAAGCTCTGTAGCATGTTTGGTAACTGTAACACTATGGTACAAATCACTAGTTAGTTAGGGGTTCTACTCTCACATGTGGCGAGTGTGTGTGTCTGTTTGTAGGGTAAAGTATTTTGATAAGTTTAACTCCCACTGCACTACTTTATCAGTCCTGCTGATGTCATTCCCTTTATAGGTTCACAAGTGTGTAGTAGGTAATGGCCCAGGAGCCTTAACAAGCCTAGCACATAGAAGGGCCCTGCCATTGTGCCACCAGATGTTATATCTCAGTACCTGTATCAAGTATAGCCACTGCAGTGATCCTTGGGTTGAAATTTCTGTTACCCATCCAGTCATTAAGATTTCTCTGGAACAGGGTCAGCTAGGTGCTCTGCATGACATGTATGGGACCTGTATTCCAGAGCATGTGCCGTCTCTTGGTGAGGGACCTGTCCCACAAGCATGCTGTGCTAATTATGATACTGAGGTAGTGGTCTCTACAGTGTGTGATGTGGATGGATTTATATGTAGCATTTCTAAAGCAGATGGGTCAGACATGGCTTTGTAAGTCATGCATAGATAGCTGCTAATTAGGTGATATGACACAGAGAATAGCTTGGGTCCTCTGAGTCTGTCTGTGTACGATGTGTGTCTAATGGCTAGGAACCCCTTTGTGAGGTGCTTCTGTGGCTTCTCCAGCTGTAGCAGGTGTCTAGTGAGGTACATGGCAAATGGGCTATAAGACTTGGGTAGTGGTCTAATGAGGGAATAGTAGACAGAGATCATTACCTCTGTCTTCCTGGATGCAAAACCCTTGGTAATGCAATGTGCCATATAGAAGGACTTCTTGACCACAGTGGCAATGTGGTGCTTGAAGGAGAAGTTGCTGTCAACCTGTGACCCCAGATCTCTTGTAATGCCTACAGTGTTCATTGGGCTCCCATTGATGTGGAACCTACTGAGAACTGAGTGTTTTACCAAAGGGGATGATGATGCATTTTGTAGTGTTAAGCTTCTGGCCATGGTTTCCACACCACTCACTGGTTTCACTGAGGCCTTTCTGTAGGATCTCTGCATCACTTTTGGAGTTCATGATGGCTCCCAGCTTGCAGTCCTCTGTGAACTTGGTCAACCAGAGTTCCTCTGTGTTGGGCTGGACTCCTGAGAAGTAGATGCTGGACAGGACACTATCCAGTACTGATCCCTGTGTGACTCCACTCTTGACTGCTTGCCAGTCTGACTTGGAGTTTCACACTGTGTGTTCTGTGAACCAATTTGCAAACCACCCACTGATATAGGGGTTGATGCCTAGTTTGTTGTGCTTACCCATAATCCCTAACTGAGGAATGGTATCAGAAGCCTTGGCCAGATTGAGGTAGGCTGTATGCAGTGCCATACTGTCATACACAGCCCTCGTGACTCACTGAAATACGTCAACCAGGTTGAGTAGGCATGATCTGCCATTCACAAAGCCAAACTGTGTGGGGTCCAGAGTTAGGAGATCACCGGTCTCTGATGATACGCTCATACCTGTGCATATTACACTTGTCAGGCTAAGGGCCCAGTAATCCCCAGGGTCTGTAGATGCTACCCCTTCATGAGCAGGGATGACTGTGGCAGTGTGCCATTTTGGAAGAACAAAGCCTGAGGTGAGGCTGTGACTGACCAGAGCACAAAGATGTGGTGCCAGGTCTGTTTGTATGTCATGTAGAACACAGACACGGATATGTTGGGTTCCCATGGAAGCTGTATCATTGCCTGTGAACAATGCAGGTCTAACCTGGCCTGCAGTAATGCTTGGTGCCTGGCATTCATCTGCCATTGTGATTGTCCCCTTGGGGAGGAGAGAGGGGAGAAACTTGCACTGAATGTGTTGGCAAGTCTGTGACCAATATCTGTTGTGTCAGGATAGGAACCAACAGTGTGCAGTAACTCACAGCACTTGTGGTTATTGATGTGGAGGTTGTGGATATAACTATCAAAGGCTTTTGTGATTGTCATTAGTGTCTGCTGCAAATCTGCCTTCATAGCTGCCTGTAGGTGATTCTATGAGGGATCCCAAGTTGTGTTTGAGGCTAATAAGGGGGTTCAGTAGTCTTGGGACACCACCATTTTCAGCAACAGTGTCCTCCATCTGTTGTACACATTTGTAATGGCAGGTGACCACCACAATGGCATTCAGTGTTTGTAGGACAGTGTCTCTATTCTGATGGCTATGGCTACATGTTTGTGCAGTGCATATGTGTATGATGTGACAGTCATGCAGCTATTTCCATTTGGAATGGGTGCAATGAAGTCATCCACCCCTGTTTTTATTACTGCAATATCAACATTGGAGAGATGTTGCAAGGTGGTTACCTTTGTGGGGGGTGTGGTTGAGATGTTGAGATCCATGTTGATTACATCATGTTTGGATCTGACCAGGTAGGGATTGACAACTGTGGTGGAGCAACAGTCCCATATGTAAGTAATCAACACAGGTCAAGGTTGTTGCATCCTCTACTGGGGGTCAGTATGAGCCAGTCCAGGGCATTGGAACATATAAATTCTGTGAAGCATTGGGGCTAGTGTACTGATGCTTGACTACTTTCCACAGGTGATGGAGGGGTAGTTGAAGTCTCCTACTATGTTAGTGTTGGATTGGAACTTCATAAATACCAGGGTGTTGAGGAATGTGCATTAACAATCTAGGGACATAGCTGGGGACTGATAGCAGGCTATGGTGTGGATTGCACTATTCCCCAAAGTCAGTTTTACTGGACGTACCTTCGATGCATTAAGCTGGGATACTAGTTTGGAGGTGTGCATATCCATTATGGATATGGAGACAACACCACCTGTAGAGGTGTGGTCCATGTTTTGGCACTGACAGCTGTGGAATGCATCCTAGCCTGTTAGTGCAGGGCTGCTGTCTGCTGCTGTGAACCACCTCACTGTTACAGCAAAATGTCAATGTCCCATACTCTGAGGAGTTCTTTGAGTGACTGCATCTTAACAGTTAGATGTCTACTGTTGAGCAGCATGTCCCACAGATTGCATATATGTCTAGCTGTTACAGTGGTAATTTGATTTGGAACACTGCCTAATAAGGCACTATAGGGGTGACAGGACATTTACCCTGTACCTGTAAAACCAAGGCTGACAGATTTAGGACATCTCTGGCAAGGCATTGAGGTCTGTCAATCATGCTATCCCAAGCAGAGAAATAATGGATCCCCTGAGAATGACACACAACACATAAGCCAATGTTGCAGTCAATTATCTGTTGAAAGTACTGCAGCATCATTCTGCGTGACAGCAGTATACTGATCAGAAAAGCATAAAGTGAACCAATGATAAAGTGAAATCAGCAAACAAAATGTACAAGGCACCAAAGCAAAAGCAAGTTCCACAATGCTGTACCAATACTCATTTATTAAAACAAAGCTTTCAGACAACAGTCCTTCTTCAGTGTTAGATAAAATTCTTATCAGGATATCACATCCTTTATACTTAAAAATCCAATAAACACATGACACAGCCTACCTATCATAAACCAAACAATCAAATAATTAAAAACAACAGTTGATGAGACTTTAAGAGTTTAAGATTGTTAGCTACTGAAGAATGATTATATTAAGTTCTTTAGTAGCTAAAAATCTTAAAGTTTTTGACTTAATGGAATGGAATATGTTCCTTTAAGACTTCTTAATGAAAAATCTCATTAACTGTTGATTTTATTTATTATATATATTATATATTATTATTTAATTTTATCTAACACTGAAGAAGGACTGTTGTCTGAAAGCTTGGTTTTAATAAAAGAGTATTGGTACAGCATTGTGGAACTTGCTTTTGCTTTGACAGCAGTATACAGCTCAGGGCCATTGTCACACATACCTGAACCACATAATCTCAGTGTTCAATCATGTCTCTTGTCATGTAGCTCAGGGAGGTGTGTCTCAGGTCATTCACACCCACATGGACGATGACAGAATGATACTTGTAGCTGTTGTGGAGTGGCCTGACTGGGAGTGTCATCTGTTGGATGCAGGCACGTGATAGACAGTTGGCTGTTACCTCCTCCATGATAAACATAGTGAGTGGGACATCTGTGTGCCGCAGGACTGAGTCATCCATGATCACTGTATTGTGCAAGGTGGTCAGCCTTAGGAGCTTAGGTTGAGGGGCACACTGTGTAGGTGACATATGTGTCCTTTGGCATATGCTATGTCATGGTGTCTGAGTGGGTGTCTGTCTTGCTGGTCTGTGCTTTTTGTGTAAATGACCATTGAGTGCCTCCATGAAGGTGAGTGTGTGGCTTTTCAGTGTATGTCAGGGCTGCCATAGTGGGTGTTGTGGTGTGGTCCACATGGTGTGGTGCAGGTGTTGATCTCATCCTCTTGACCAGCTAGTCCAGTCTTTGCTGGAGAGTGCATATTTCCACATTTGTTGATATAGGGTTAACTCTCACTGGTCTTGAGTGTTTGGAGTTTAGAGGAGAGGTTTGTCTGTGTACATGAGGCAATTGCAACAGTGCCTCAGAATGGACAAGTGCACCAGGTTAATGGGAGAAACTACAGAAAACCACACTTCAATCATGCCAGGAGGGGTGGGCATAAGTAATAAGTACTAGGGCTAATTCCATGATGAACGAGTACTGCTGATGGCTCCCAGGTATGATACACTTATTGATACAATAACCTGTTGAAGTGCAAAGCTATAATGCTATCTGAAGTGCAAGACAGAAACAACTAGCAAGATGTACAGTAGAAACTGAAGACAGACTTTCTGCCACCTGTAAAACTTTACCTCAGCTGTGCAGTTATCAGCACCTTTGACCACTTGTAAGTCCAGTAAGCATTGTAGCATGGGCAGTAACTGCATAACACTATAGTACAAATAACTGGATATACAGGGGTTCTAATCTCAAGAGTGGCAAGTGTTTGTTCATAGGTTCATAGGTTCATACTAGGCTATCTGCCCTAGGGCATTTATAAGCCTAGCCAGAATGTGTTTGGCTTTCGCCACCCATTTTAAATTAATATTGCTATGCCCTTTTTTTGAGGTTAGTATACTGTGCCTCTGTCTAACAGTGACACAGAAGTGATACCCGGGGTAAACCTATGATCTCCCATCCACTCATCAAGATTCCTCTTGAAGAGAGTCAATGAGGGACTCTGCCTAACCTGGACTGGGATTTTATTCCAGAGTGAAGAGAGCCTCTGGGTTATGAATCTGTCCCTCCAGCATGTCCTATTTATTTCAGTGCTGAGGTTCAAGTCTCTCAAGCGTGTAGCTCGATAGGATTTGGATTTTCTGAGGTGCAGCATGTCCATTAATTCCGGGTTGGACATGGCTTTATACGTCAGGCACAGATCGCCTCTGAACAGGCGGTATGCCACTGAGTAGAGCTGGAGTTTCTTTAACCGGGCAGTATATGGCATCTGTTTGAGCCCTTTGATCCTCTTGGTGAGGTACTTTTGGGGTCTTTCCAGTTGCTGCAGGTGTCTGGTAAGGTACATCCCAAAAGGGGCATTGTACTCAATTATGGGCCTGATGAGGGATGAGAAAGAGGCACGATGACCTCCCCTGATCTAGATGTGAATCCCTTCATGATTAGGTGGGCTGTATAAAATGATTTTCTAACCACTTTGGCCACGTGGTTGTCAAATGAGAGATTGCTATCAACTTGGGTCCCCAGGTCCCAAATTACTTCTTCTGTACTTAATGGATTACCACCTATGTGGTAATTTGTGGGCACTTTGTTTTTGCCAAAGGGGATGACTATACACTTTTTGGTGTTTAGCTTGAGGCCATGGCTCTGGCACCAGTTGTCTGTTTCTATGAGGCCCTTTTGGAGGATGCTTGTGTCAGCTGGAGAGTCGATTATGGTGTCCAGTTTGCAGTCATCTGCGAACTTGGTCAGCCACAGTCCTTCCGTGTTAGCCTGTACCTCCGAGAAATATATACTGAACAAGAGAGGTCCCAGGACTGAGCCTTGTGGGATGCCACTTGTAACTGGTTTGGAGTCTGACATGGCTCCAGCAATTCTAACCATGTGGGTTCTGTCCTTGAGCCAGTTTGCAACCCATCTAGTGACATAGGGGTTTATATTTAAGCTGGTGAGCTTATCTATAATGCCCGAGTGGGTATTGTATCGAAGGCTTTTGTGAGGTCCAGGTAGGCTGTGTGGACCACCTTCCCCTCGTCAATGGCCTTGGTGACTGTTTCAAAGAAATCAACCAGGTTTAAGAGGCAGGATCTGCGCTTAACAAAGCCGAACTGTGTAGGATCCAGTGTCTGTAGGTCCCCAATATCTTTATTTATGAGGTCCATGATTATCCTTTCCATAGCTTTGCAGACCAAGCTAGTCAGGCTTATGTGGCGATAGTTTCCAGGATCCGTTGAGGCACCACCTTTGTGGAGAGGGACCACAGTTGCTGTACGCCACTCTTTGGGTACATATCCTGTAGTAAGGCTGAGATTGAACAGTAGTTTTATGTTTGGGTTTAGCTCTTCTTGGAGTTCATGTAGGACGCAGCCCGGGGCACCGTCTGGTCCCATTGATGCTGTGTTTTTTGCTTTGGAGAGGGCGGCTCTTACCTGAGCATCCAAGATGTCAGTGGGGCAGCACTCTGCTGGAATAGATATTTGACCTTTTGGTGGGGAGGGGGGGAGAAGTTTGCACTGAACCTGTCAGCTAGGATGTTGGCAATGTCTGTAGGTTTGGTGTATTTTTTGTCATTTTGGACTAATTCTGAGCATATCTGGGAATTACCACCCAGGTTCCTAACATAACTAAAGAAAGCCTTGTGATTATCCTTAGTGTCCTGTGCAATTTTTCTCTCGAAGCTGGCCTTAGACAATTTTATGAGTGCCCGTAGTTTTTTGCTAATACTGATCAGAGATGCCTTTCCTTTTTGGAATTTTGCTCTATCATTTAGTAGCTTCCTCCTTCTATTGTATAGCTTGTTTATGGCTGGGGTCCTCCAGACAGGGCGTCTGCCTTTGGAGGATTGGGTCTTGGTTTTATTTGGGATCGCATGATCCATGCTTTCCTGAAGGTGTTCATAGAATGCGTTTATAAAGGATTCTGCGGTCTGGGCCGTATTTTCCACAGGCCCGGGGGCTTTGAAGGATTCCACCTCAGTTTTGATGAGTGTGAAATTTGCTTTAGAGAAGTTTTTCACTGTGGTTTTCTGGGCAGGGGGTGGTGTCGGGATGTGAACATCCAGTGAGATTAGTTTATGGTCTGATCTTACCAGTGAGGGATACACTTCTGGTCTGGAGCATAGAGTCCCCATGTTGGTGATGATCAGGTCCAGTATGTTTTCCCCTCTTGTGGGAGTGGTAACAAATTGTTCCATAGCATTTGAGTTTATAAATTCTAGGAACCTTTGGGCTAGGGTGTTGGAGCTAGAGTAATGCTCCCAGTCTATGTTTGGGTAGTTGAAGTCGCCCAATATAATGGTGTTTGGAGAGACCTTCATATTTTCCAGTGTTCTCATGAAGGCCGAGTGGGGTTCCTGGGTTAGGGAGGGTGGTCTGTAGCAGGCTATAAACTGGAAGGCAGTTTTACCCACTGTTAGTTGCACATGGATAGTCTCTGATGCTTCGTGCTGTGCCACCAACCTGGAGGTGTGGGGATCTTTGATGAATATTGATACTCCCCCTCCTTTTGTGGGTCGGTCCAAGTTTTGGGGCCGAAAAGCATGGTATGAGGTATAACCTGGTAGTGCTGGGGTGCTCTCGGGAGCCTTGAACCAGGTTTCTGTTACTGCACAGATATCGATTTTCTCCATGCTAAGGAGAGTTTCGAGTGCATGCATCTTGCGGTTTAGACTTCTGGCGTTGAGTAGCATTACTCTTAGTTTCTTATCCCTTGTGATACCTATGGAGGTGGGTTTGTCTTTTGAGCCTTGCCTAAAAAGGCACTATGGGGGTAGCAAGAGCCTTTGCCAATATCCAAAAGCCCAGGGGTGACAGGTGCAAGCCGTCCCTAGCGAAGCATTGTGGCTTGTCGAGCATGTCATCCCAGGCTGACAGGCATTGGATCCCCTTTGAATGACACCAATAATTAAGCCAATTGTTGAAATTGATCATCTTGTCTTCATATTGTGGCATCATTCTTGGTGAGGGTAAGATGCTACTCAAGGTCAGGGTCATACCAGCCTGGGCCACATGCTCAGAGAGCTCCTCTATGTCTCTTTTCATGTAGTCCAGGGAGGTACGTCTCAGGTCATTCACACCAGCATGGACAATGACTGAGTCATATTTGTACTTGCCTTGGAGTGACCTGAGTGATTGTGTTATGTGGCAGATCCTAGCACCCGACAGGCAGCTCATCATGACCTTCTCCTTGTTCAGCCTGGTGAGCGGGACGTCAGTGTGCCTGATGATAGAGTCACCTATTACAAGTGTATCAGGTGTGTTGTTTAGCCTTAAGGGCTGTGATTGTTCGGCACACTGGCTTTGTGATCTATGTGTTGCACTTGTTTTGTTTTGGGGTAGCGGTTGCTTGGGTGTCTGCTTTGGAGGTCTCTGCTGCTTAGGCAGATTTTTATTTAGAGCCTCCAAGTATGTTTTTGTGTGTTTATGTGTTTGGTCTGCTGTCGTGGTAGGTCTATGTGAGACTGGAATTGTACTGAGTGTGGTTTCCTTCTCCTCCTGACTGGTTACGCCAGTACTGAGTTGAGAGAGCTTAGCCTCCAGTTTGGCTATATGGATGCATCTCTCACATGTGTTGGAATTTATTGGGAGGAGGAGAGGGTTGTCTGTGTACATGAGGCAGTTGTAACATTGCCTCAAGATTCCCAGATTCATCAGCTGGACCGGAGAGAAGATTGACAACTGACCTTTGGACATGCTAGAATAGTATTGGGAATTTCTTTATAATTGAAAAAAAAAGGTCCAATGGGGAATAAGGTACTCAAGAGGACTTTGTGAGAGTGTAGTGCTTTTAATTTTTTAGTGCTGATTTATATAATTGCTTTAGTGAGCAAGTGCCTTTAGTGAGAAATTGCCAGGTAACTTAAATGCAATGTGTTACAGGTAACTTAAATGCAAAAACTACAAACAGTAACTTTCTTTTAAGTGAAACAAGGAAATGAGTACAGTAAGCAATGCAGATATCACTAGGGATCCACAGAAGCACTGAAAAGCCACGTTTTAGGTGGTATTAGCGTTTCAGGGAAATAACAAGCAAACAAACAACACGCATACAAATAGAGCTAGATTCAGCAGGCCTGGATCTAGTCTATGCTACAGCAAACAAGGTGTACCAATTTCAGTAAGAAACAGTTGAAATATGCAGGCACTATAGGCCTTTAACCAGAAATTCCCAGCTCAGAAGGGCAGAGTCCAGCCTCTCCTCCCACAAGAGTGCAGACCACGAACCTTCTTAATGTAAAATAACTGGCCTGAAGCCCAAGTGCTTAAACCAGAACTAATACACTTTTAGAATAACAGACACTGAGCCCTCAATCAGCAGTTCCCAACTTAGAAGGATGTAAGCCACCTGTCCTGCCACCACAGTGCAGGCCACAAACCTTCCTAATGTAAAACAACTGGTCTGATGCCCAAGTGCTTAATCCAAAAGACTTAGAATGATAGCTACACTTTAATCAAGTTACTACCAAGCAGTAATAAATACAATTTAATACTTTGAAGAATGCCTGGATTAGTGCTCAAGTTATACAAACAAAGCTAGATTCAGCAGGCCTGGATCTAGTCTACACTACAGCAAACAAGGTGTACCAATTTCAGTAAGAAGCAGTTCAAATATGCAGGCACTATAAGCCTTTAACCAGAAATTCCCAGCTCAGAAGGGCAGAGTCCAGCCTCTCCTCCCACAAGAGTGCAGACTACGAACCTTCTTAATGTAAAATAACTGGCCTGAAGCCCAAGTGCTTAAACCAGAACTAATACGCTTTTAGAATAACTGACACTGAGCCCTCAATCAGCAGTTCCCAACTTAGAAGGATGTAAGCTACCTGTCCTGCCACTACAGTGCAGACCACAAACCTTCTTAATGTAAAACAACTGGTCTGAAGCCCAAGTGCTTAAACTAGAAGGCTTAGAATGAGTTGCACCAAGAAGTAATAAATACAACTGAGTACTTTTAAGATGACGCAAAAGCAAAATAAATTAGGAAGAAACACAAATACAGTAAAAGCAGATAACTTTTTTTTTTTTTCTTTCAGAAAAGTAGCAAAAACAGTAGTAAAAACAATTCACATGCAGTGCATGCTGGCACACTTGAGTATGTAGCAATATTAGTCCACACACAGTTTGAAAACAATGTAATTAAATTAAAAAGGACTAAAAGCAAGTGCAGAAAGGGTTTATTAGATAGAATGCGGTAAAGAGATGGGACTGGGGGAGTGTCCTAGATCAAATCTACAGTGGGGCGGGCACTGCAAAAGCCACCAAATTTAAACTACAACCAAGAACAGGGAGGGGGGTGGGGAAGACAGTTTCAACAGAGCTAGATCTGATGAATCCGTCCAAATTATAAAACCACAAAAAATGCAGAAAATATACTTAAATCAGCTTATGTCCAGTTGATGTATGCAGACAAATCTCAGTAGCAAGCAACTCGATTTAAAATGATTACAAGAAATGTACCAACACAGGTTTTAATGTTATCAGAAACCCCCCAAGCTAATTAACACTTAATGGAATTTCAAAGCAGTCTAACAACTACTGCAGAGCTTCAGAGACACACGCAAGACAGTTTCAACAGAGCTAGATCTGAGGAATCTGTCCAAATTATAAAACCACAAAAAATGCAGAAAATATACTTAAATCAGCTTATGTCCAGTTGATGTATGCAGACAAATCTCAGTAGCAAGCAACTTGATTTAAAATGATTACAAGAAATGTAACCAACACAGGTTTTAATGTTATCAGAAACCCCCCAAGCTAATTAACACTTAAAGGAATTTCAAAGCAGTCTAACAACTACTGCAGAGCTTCAGAGACACACACAAGACAGTTTCAACAGAGCTAGATCTGAGGAATCAGTCCAAATTATAAAACCACAAAAAAATGCAGAAAATATACTTAAATCAGCTTATGTCCAGTTGATGTATGCAGACAAATCTCAGTAGCAAGCAACTCGATTTAAAATGATTACAAGAAATGTAACCAACACAGGTTTTAATGTTATCAGAAACCCCCCAAGCTAATTAACACTTAAAGGAATTTCAAAGCAGTCTAACAACTACTGCAGAACTTCAGAGACACACACAAGACAGTTTCAACAGAGCTAGATCTGAGGAAACATTCCAAATTATAAAACCACAAAAAATGCAGAAAATATACTTAAATCAGCTTATGTCCAGTTGATGTATGCAGACAAATCTCAGTAGCAAGCAACTCGATTTAAAATGATTACAAGAAATGTAACCAACACAGGTTTTAATGTTATCAGAAACCCCCCAAGCTAATTAACACTTAAAGGAATTTCAAAGCAGTCTAACAACTACTGCAGAGCTTCAGAGACACACACAAGACAGTTTCAACAGAGCTAGATCTGAGGAATCATTCCAAATTATAAAACCACAAAAAATGCAGAAAATATACTTAAATCAGCTTATGTCCAGTTGATGTATGCAGACAAATCTCAGTAGCAAGCAACTCGATTTAAAATGATGTGAGTGTGAGAATCCTGTACTGTGTGGGTTATACCATTTTTGACTTTTGTACCACCCTTTACACTTCCCTGTACCATAGTTTAGTAGTCCCATTGATGTCATTCGCCTTAGAAGTACCTTTCGACTAAAAAAAATTGTATAAGCTCTGTGGCGCATCTGATAACTGTGTAACACTATAGTAGACATAACTAGATAGGCAGGAGTTCTGATCCCAATACTGGCAACTGTGTGTGTGTGTGTGTGTGTGTGTGTGTGTGTGTGTGTGTGTGTGTGTGTGTGTGTGTGTGTGTGTGTGTGAATCAGATGCTGTGTGAGTTATACCATTTTGATTTGTATACCACCCATTACACTTCCACCACCCTGCTTTACTACTGCTGTTGTTGTCATTCACCTTAGAAGTACTTTTGGACAAGGTGAAATTGTGTACGCTGCATGGCGCATCTACTAGCTGCATAATACAAATAACTAGATAGGCAGGAGCTCTAATCTCAATAGTGGCAACTGTTTGTGTGGGAATCATGTACTGTAAAGGTTATACCATTTTAAGTTGTGTACCACTATACCCATCCTAATGTAGTAGTCCTATTGATGTCATTCACCTCACAAGTACCTTTGGACAAGGTGAAATTGTGTAACTTCCCTGGCACTATAGTGCACACAAATAGATAGGTAGGAGTTCTAATCTCAATACTGGTGTGTGTGTGTGTGTGTGTGTGTGTGTGTGTGTGTGTGTGTGTGTGTGTGTGTGTGTGTGTGTGTGTGTGTATCATATCTTGTGTGGCTGATACCATTTTGATGTGCGTACCATACATGGCAGGTGGCCACATCCTGATGCCATTACTTTATATAGTGTGGTGATGGCATCTGCCTCACATGCAGCATGTGAAACCATTGTTCAGGCAATACCAGTCCTCTATACATATGTACCAGATGTTTGGAACCTATTAGTGCTCTGCCTACCTTAACAATGCCCATGTATGTGATATAGTTGCCAAATTGGCCACATTGAGGGTACTGACACATATGGCGGCATCAGGTATCATACCTGACTGAAACAGTATACTGATACAACATCTGCTACCCTCACACTTGTCCAGGCCTGTAGGTGCAACACATGAGTCCAGATGCTTGGTTTTCCAAGTGAACTGTTCATGTCATGGGTCAGATTAAAGGTTGGGAAAGGTGTGGACTGATATATTGTGGTCTCAATATATATCAGAAACAAATGGCATCTTAACAAGTGTGTGTATACATTTTATATCCACTGTATAGCAGTAATGTTTCGCACATGTCCCTACCTTAGAGTATCCAGTACATGTTTCTGGTGTCTGTCTAGATGTCTTGCACTGACATGTTGTGAGGTATTCTCCAGGAATGTTACAATCTCTTCAGATAGGCCTCTTTGGTGACCACTATGATGCAATGCAATTAACCCCACCACAAGTGAACATGCACATAAAGCAATATAGCTATTAGTCATAGTTGTGTGAATGGTAGCTTGCATGCCCTCCACATGCCTGGGTATTGCCAAAGCACAACTGCACAATTCCATACTCACCATCTTCAGGTTACTGTCCCATATGCAGACCAGAGTGACCTATGTAGTTGTGGGAGAGAGGTATTGCCAGCAGATTCACATTTGCTCTTTTAAAAGTATGTATGCAGCACGTCTGCACATTTACAGTGCAACACCCAATACTACACAATTTGCTGTCCTTCACCATATATTTGCACTTCTGTGTATTAGAAATCCCCATCCACAACTGCAATTGTACCTGGCACATGCATGTAGATACTGTACAAATACAAGTATGTCTCATACAGTAGTCTACTAATACCCACTGGGACCTTACCTGCATGCTCCTTGTCCATTGTGTGGGTGCCATCCACCTCCTGAAAGTGGGGCTTTCTACCCTGGTGTTGTATTGTGAATGGTGGGCCAAGCTTGGCAAAGAGCTCCTCATTTAGTGTCAGTGTGGGCTGCATGGCTGGTCTGCCACCTGTGGTTGTGGGTTCCCTGGCCACGGCAGCAGCCCTTTTCCAGGTATGACGTATGAGGTTGGTGGCTTGATGACGCACCTGCTCATATGTACATGTGTACAGGCCCACCTAATTTACCCCGTGGACAGGGTCATCCCACAGGGTGGTCCTCTCCTGCAGATGTTGTTGGCTTCTGCCCAACAGTACTGTGTGGTTCTGTATTATGGCTTCCATTACCAGGTTGCATTCCGCTGGTGAAAAGGTCTCCCGCCGGTGATGTGACATTGCACCTGGTAGACACAAACAGGGAAACACATCTCAGGACCCCATACTTTTGGCAGCAGTATGTCCAGTACCTGCACATGTACCTTGAATACCAGTAGCCAACACTCACAACCATACCAGTATCCACCACTCACAACCACACCATACCCCTGTAATCTATCAGCATAGTATCAGCTTGCATTACACTCCTGGTCCTGATGAGTCATATTTCCTGCAGAGAGGGCACATTGTTTGCATAATCCATCATTCCTCATTCAGATCTGTGTAAATGGATGTCATTATCCATCTTCCATATGGATGGTGTGTGGATGGAGCTGCGGCTTGGTGTGACTACAGTGTGTAATGTAGCTGGGAACACAAGTCTGAGTTCATGTACGATGCAGACAGGGATGATATGGTGTCCCATAGATACTTACATTTGTTGCCTTTCAGTAGGCAATATGTACCCACTCACTGGAAATGAGGGGAGGAGTGTGGGTGCAGTACATATCTACTTGTAGAGTTGCTGAGCTGGGGGGTGATGTTTGCCCTAACTCTATCTGCATCAGGTTGCCTGTAGCTATGTAGTGCTTGTATGTGATCTGACTGGCCACCATTACAGGCTTGGTTGCTATGTTGCCTCCGAGATTTCAGACATATGGGAAGATGGCCTTGTGATTGTCCCTGGTGGATGTCTCCAATTTGTACTCATAGTTGGCCTTACAGTAATCCACCTGTGACCTTATATGCTTGTTCAGACAATGGCTGACTTGAAGCCAGGTTGGTTTCTGCCCCTTCTTTGCCCTGTACAGTCACTATAGGGACCAAGTCTGTGGTTTGTATAATGCTGTTGTCCAGCAAAGGGGATTACTGTACATTGGTTTCATAGTTTCATAGTTTCATAGTATAGTACTAGGCTATCTGCCCTGGGGCATTTGTAAGCCTAGCCATAGTGATGTGGCTTTTGCCACCCCATGAAATGGTACAAAAATGTATAGAATAAATCTAGAATATTGTGCCTCTGTCTAGTAGTGACACAATGAAGGTCCCCTTATATAATAGAATTAGTTTACTGTGCCCCTGTCTAGCAGTGACATAGATGTGACCCCTGGGGTAAACTTATGATCTCCCATCCACTCATCAAGATTTCTCTTGAAGAGAGTCAGTGAGGGGCTCTGCCTAATACGAACTGGGATCCTGTTCCAAAGCATGGGAAGCCTCTGGGTTATGAATCTATCCCTCCAGCATGTCCTATTCATACTTGTGCCGAGGTTTAAGTCTTTAGCTCTCGTGGTCCTGATGGATTTGGATTTTTTGAGGTGGAGCATGTCCATCAGATCCTGATTGGACATGGCCTTGTACGTCAGGCAGAGATCACCTCTGAGGCAGGTATGACAATTAAGTTATTGCAAAGCCCATACAGCCATGTATGTGTACAATCTGTTGTTTGCAGTGAGCATGCACACAAAGGCATAACACAGTTGGACACCTCTCCAATTTAGTAATGATAATCATGCTTACTGTACTAACAATGGCTGTGGCAGGGCAATGCAACAAGCAGTAGCTGTAGAAATGCCACTCTTTTTGGGTGCATAGTAACTAAGAATACATGTGTACAACATGTGCAGTTGTTTTAACTGACAATTTGCATTCCATATCTGTTTTCATGAGGTGGACACATACACCCACTCATACTGACATGTGCATAGCTAATGCCTCACATACATGTCTGTTTTATGTCAGTATGGCACATTGAATTCACACTCCTGCTTTGCAGTCATCCCTCTCAACCAGTTACAGCAGGACATCTGTAGGATGCCATGCATACATGGGTGCAATGGGACAAAATCAGTGACAGTGTCTCAATATTGCTGTAACATACTTGAGTCATTCGATAGCACAGCAGCCTTTGCACTGACAGGCATCCCCTGGAGGATATCCGACAGTCATATGACAGGATGAGAGGGAAAAGGCTAGGAGGGTGGTATTGTGGGTAAGAATTGTTCATGTTGGCAGTATGAGTGTTATAGGGACCAGACTAGCTGATATGATGGCCAAGGGATGGTTGACATATTGTGTGTGTGTGTGCAAGAGACCACATGGAAGGAGATTATGGCTGGGTGTATGCTAGGTGGGTCACAATTGTGCTGTCAAGATGTGGACTGGAGGTGGAAGGGGGTAGGGCTTCTGCTGAAGGAACATTATGCCAAGAGTGTTTTGGAGGATGACATACGTGTCTGATAGAGTGATGTTTCTGAAGCTGTAAGCTGATGGTGTAATGATGACTGTTGTTAATGCATATGTTATGCAAGTTGGTTGTGCAATGGATGAGAAAGAGAAATGTGACGTCAGTTGGATGACGTGGTGATGACTGTACCCAAGGTTGACAGACTGGTCATTGCAGCAGATGTCAATGGGCATGTTGGTGAAGGGAACAGCGGGGATGGGGAATTGATGGGTATGTATGGTGTTAAAAAGAGTGGTGATGGTGAGATAGTAGTGGATTATGCAAAAAGGATGGACATGGCTGTGGTGAATATACACTATAACATGAGGGAGCATCATAGGGTGACATACAAGAGTGGAGTAAGATGCACACAGGTGGAATAAATCCAATGTAGGAGGACCAGTTTGAAGGAGATTGGAGACTGTAAAGTTGTGACAGGGGAAAGTGTATTTAGGCAGCAGGGAATGTTGGTATGTGAGATGATGTTGGTGATTGAGATGAAGAGGAGTGTGGGAGCAGCACCAAGGATCAAATGGTGTGAATTGGCAAAGTGTGCTTGTGAGGTAGAGTTCAGGGAAGAGTTGAGACAGGCACAGTGTGGCAGTGACAATCTAACAAATATCTAAGTACAGCATAGCTGCTAAGGGAGACAGCTAGACTGGTGCTTGGGGTAACATGTGGATGGAGGAAGCAGTACAAATCACCTGTTGGTAGACTGAGGAAGTACTAGACAGTATACAGAGACAGAGGTTCGGGAAGAAGGAGTGGGATTGTCATAGAGATGAGGAAAGTAGGCAGGAGTATGAGGAGATGATGTGCATGGCAAACAGAGAGATGGCAAAGGCTGAGGATGGGCATATGAAGAGTTCTTAACAGATTGGACACTAAGGAGGGATGAAAAGAATTGTACCAATTGGCTGGACAGATGCACTGAACTAGGAAAGATGTGCAGCAGATAAGGGTGATAAAGGATTATGAGGTATATGTACTCACAAACGAGGAGAGTTTGTTGAGCACATGGACAGTGTACTTTGAGAGGCTGATGAATGAAGATAATGAGACAGAGAAGGTTGGATGATATGGATATGGTGAATCAGGAAGTGCAATGGCTTAACAAGGAGGATGTAAGGATAGCTATGAAGAGGATGAATACTGGCAAGCCTGTTTGTCCACATTACACACCTTTGGAATCATGAGGTTGTTTAGGGGAAATGGCAGTGGTGTGTTAGCCAGACTGTTTACTGATATCTTGGGAAGTGTGAGGTTGCATGAAGAGTGGAGAGAAAGTGCTTGGGTATGGTGTTAAGAAGGGAGTTGATGTGCAGAGCTGTAATAATTTATTTATTTATTTATTTTCTTTACATTTGTTTACTGGGAAATTCCGACTGGACACAGGTCCTTTTTCAACAGATGCATAGGGATAAAAGCTCCACATCATGTACATGATAAATAGAGATACAAAGTTGCAGCAGTAGTAAACAACATTACAGGTTGTTGGCTTTAATACAATAACAAGATATTGATTTATCAACGGTATATACAGTAAATGTTGCAAGTTAAGATAGTTTCTTTATAATATTAGTAACAAAGTTGTCAGACAAGATTTTAAAGCATGTAAAGACAACTAGCTAATTCAGACTATGGTTAGTAGTGGCAGTAGTATAGTTGGGCTAAGAGTCTAGGTGGGGGGTAAGGGTGGGGGTGTTGGTCTGGATTAGAAAAAGGACAAAGCCAGTGTAAATTTAAGTGGAATTTGAGTGCAATCTTGAAAAGGCTGCTGGAAGGTAGAGTAGTTATAGAGGATGGAAGATTGTTCCAAAGTTTAGATATGTTACATGAAAATATGGCTTCTCCTGCTGAGTTTTTGAGTTTGATAACAGTGAGTTGATTTTTGTTGCTTGATCTTAGGGGCAAGTGGAGTGATAGGGTTGGAGAAGGGTCTGAAGGGAAGGGATGTTATGCGTGTGGTTAATAAGTTTATGAGCGAGGGTTAGTTGATTAAAGTGAAGTAGATGTGGGAGTTCTAGCCAGTTTAGTTGTTTAAGAGAGATACAATGATGGCTGTGACAGGAGGTTCCAGTGGCAAGTTTAGCAATTTTTTTTGTAAGAAGCATCCAGCTTTTGTAGGTCTAGCTCTCTAAGGTTGGTAAGTATGGGGGATGCATAGAGTAGGGTGGACACTAGCTGGGAATTGGCTATGGAGATTCTAGTCACCTTGGTTAGGAATTGGCAGCTTTGCTATAATGCACTAAGTTTCTTGTGAACTTTATTTATTATGAGAGATATGTGGGTGTCAAATCTAAGTTTTTTGTCTATTTCCACACCGAGTAATTTTGTGTGTTTTGATGGAGAGATGATGGTGTTATCTTTGTCGAGAATATTGAAGTGGTGGATGTTTTGGGTGGCTTTGGAAGGTTGGAACAGGAGAAGTTTTGTCTTACTTGGTTTGAGTAGGAGCTGAGCATTGGATAGCCAGCTTTCTACAGAAGAAAATGATTCTTGTGTGATTTGTTGTAGTTCTAGTAGAGTGGTGGCAGAGCAGATGAGAGTAGAATCATCTACGTACTGTATAAGAGATGCTTGTGTGGTGGCAGTATGTAAGTTGTTAGTGAAAAGTGAGAATAGCAGAGGGCCAAAGATAGACCCTTGGGGAACTTCGAGAGTAACTGGGAGGCGAGGTGATAGGTTATTGTCCCAGATTACTGATTGCTGGCATCCATGTAGATAGCTGTGGAACCAGTTGCAGGCTGATTGTGAGAAGGAGAGGTCGGGGAGAGTGGAGAGTAGTAGCTCATGAGATACCATGTCGAAGGCCTTTGAGAGATCTAGAAATATGGCAGTGGAGAAGAGGCCATTGTTTTTGTGATGAAGTGTAGTGTTGGTGAAGGAGAGCAGAGTGGATGTAGTGCTGTGATATGGCCTGAAACCATGTTGGGTTTTGGAGAGGAGATTATTAGCTAGGAGGTAGTTGGAGACCTGGGTGTTGATGCATTTTCAAGTATCTTGAAGAGAGGGGAGAGGATAGCAATGAGGCGGTAATTTGAGAGGTCAGTGGAGGGGGTGCCTTTGTGGAGTTGAATGATGTGGGATATTTTCTATATTGATGGAATATAGCCTTCTGTTATGGAATGGTTGATTAGAATTGAAATTGGGTAGGCTAGTGTATCAGCTGCAATTTTCAAGTATTCAGAGGGGAGGTTGTCTGCTGTGAGTTTGGTGGGTTTAAGTTTTGACAACATTCTTTTTATGTTGGAGTTAGGTATTGAGGTGAGGAAGAAAAGAGGAGTGGGGGGTATAAGGTTAGGAGTTGGAGGGTTGTTGTAGGGAAGTGTTGTTTGTTTAGAGATGTCATAGTTTCAGTGAAGTGTTTGTTGAAGGATTCAGCAATACTGCTGGAGGAGGGTGGAATGGACGGCTGGGGGGTATCAACCTTCCCTGGGTGGAGGATAGTATTGATAGTGGACCAGAATTGCTTAGGTTTGTGGTTGGTAGAGTTTAGGGTGGATTTATAGTAGAGGGATTTGTATAATTTTATTTGCTTTTTGGCTTTATTGCACAGTTCAAGGAATGATAGCCCATCTGAGTTATTTTTTGTTAGTTGCCAGTGCCCCCAGGCCTTATCTCTGGATTTCATTAGTGTTCCAGAGGTCTTTTGTAACCATGGGGCACGCCTGGATCTGACTTTGGCATTTCTTACAGGAGCATGGGTGTTTAGGATGGAGAAGAAGGTACTGTTGAAGAAGTGGACAGCCTCATCTAGGTTGAGGTATTTTCAGTGGTAACCAGTTAATATTTTGCAGGGAGGAGATGAAGGGGTTGGGGATGAAGTTGGACTTGTTCTGTATTTGCCTGTGGATAATGGGATTGAGACAGTTTGTTTGGTGCTGAATTAGGAAAGTGGGGGGGTGGTCACTAAGACTGTCAGGTAAGCAGCATGCTAGGTGAGAGTGAGAGGCTTTGTTGACTAGGATCCAGTCAAGTAAGGTATGATTGTTAGAGTTTTTGGTGATTCAAGTAGGGGATTGGATGAGTTGAGTGAACCCATGGAGATTAAGGTGAATGGTTGGGAGATTGCATTTACAGGATAGCCAGTTGACGTTAAAGTCACCAAGAATGATGGTTTCCTCTGGTAGAGATAGAGAAATCCAGCTCAAGAGATTTTCTAAGGGTGTAATATTTTTCCCTGGTGGGAAATAGCATCTCATGATATTGATTGTTTTGTCTGGGTTTAGTTTGAGATTGGCATAAAGGATTTCTTCATTGTTGTGGTGAAGGGCAGATGTGTTTAGAGTTGAATATTGAGGTGGTGTTTAAATAACAATGCTACACCATCTCCTTTTTTGGACAATCTGTCTATGCCAAGGATGTTGTATTCAGTTAGGAAGAGAATATCTGGGGAATATATGCTTATGCTGGCATGTAGTTCTTGGATTTTATTGCATATGCTTCTGATGTTTAGGGACATTATAGGTAGGTCTGTTGTTTTTTTGTTGGCTAGTAGTTGAGTTGTGGAGGGGGGGGTGTTTGGACTAGGGTTTGTGGTTGGGTTGGATTTGGGAGAACAAGGTTTGAATGGATGTCTCCAGTGAGGGCTAGTTTATAGAGGGTGTTTAGGATATGTTTTATATACATAGTAAATTGCTTATGGCATCTTAGGGATATTTTATTTTTGAGTGTGTTAGGTGTTTGGTAATGGAGTGTGTGCATTGGGAGGATCTTTTTGGTGACAGGGGTTGTGTAATTATAGTGTAAATGTTTGAGGGAGGGTGTTGAGAGAGTACAGTGGAAGTTGTTGGGGCATGTGACTGTGGAGCCTTGGTAGGATGTAATGTGAGCTAGAACTAAGCAGGTTAGGATTGTTATTATATTAAGTAGTAGAATGATTGTGTTGGATGTAGGGGGAGGGGTGACTAGTGATGTAACCTAATTGGTGGTAATTAGGGGTGGGGTTAAGGCTAAGAATAAATGTAGAGGTACTGGGGGCAGGTGGGAATAGGGGCAGGGAGGGGAGCGAAGTTAGCGTAGTGAACAGAGCGGGCTAGAACCCCCCCAGGCTAAAGATTGCAGGGTAAGTGTCTAAACAGCCAGATTGTTAGAGTGAGCATAGTGAACGGAGTGGGCTAGAACCCACCAGGCTAAAGATTGCAGGGTAAGTGTCTAAATAGCCAAATTGTTAGGCGTTATTAGAATCTAGTAGGGAAAAACAACCTATAAACTTGATTTCAGCTGTGTCCTTTCTGGGTAGATACCTAGTTTGAAGCAGACAAAAAGAGGCAGCTTAAGTACCTTTCTGCCTCTATTTTACAAGTGGGCAATTCCAGTGTATCTACCGGGTTACCTTTTTTTCACCTAGAGCTTTATCTTGGTTTACTGATAACTAAAAAGAAAAAGTTTAACTGGGGAATGTATTTACAGTTGATGGGGGTGGGAAGCAGCTGCTCTCCCTAGCTGTGGGTAGAGCCAGCTATTTCTGCTTTAGACCAGGTACTTTCTACAGAAGCAGGCTAAGAGGGAAAAGTAGTTAGACACCTACAGTAACTTATTTTCTTTTTAAAGCCCTTGAGTCCTTGTGGCTGATTTCTTCACTGCAGATGCAGTCAATGGCCAAGGATTCAGCAAGTGGGGGACTGAGAGAGAACCGGTCCGCAGGGACAGTGGTCACTAAATAAAAAGATGGGGACAAAAAGAATTATTATGTTAAGGTCTCTGAAAGGGAATGAGAGAGAAGTGCTGTAAAAACTAACTGAAATAATAAATTATTACCAAGGTAGGAAGAGTATTGGGTTTAAGAGTAGCAGCACATTATACTATTTACACAGGTACAAAGTGTTTAGTAAAAAAGACTCAATCAACTGTTATGCATTCCCATATGGAGTCCTTGACATAAAAAAAAAAAAAAAGAATTATGAGGTATATGTACTGGCAAGCAAGGAGAGTGTGTTGAGCACATGGGCAGTGTACTTTAATAGGCTGATGAATGATAACTACAGAGGGATAACACTGACCAGTCACAGCATGAAGTTATGGGTAAGAGTAGTGGAAGCTGGGTTATGCAGGGAGGAGAAGAGTACTGGTCAGCAGTATGGTGTCATACGTGGAAAGCGCACTACCAATGTCATGTTTGCTCTGAGACTGTTACTGGTGGAATACAGAGAAGGTTAGGAGTTGCTCTGTGTCTTTCTGGACATACAGAAAGCATATGACAAAGTGTGCAGACATTAGTTGTGGTACTGTATGGTGAAGTCATGAGTGGAAGAGATATATGTAAGAGTGGTACAGGATATGTACAAGGGTGGTGTGACAGTATTGAGGTCTACATTGGGATTGACAGATGTGTTTAAGGTGGAGGTGGGATGACATCAGGGATTAGCAGTGAGACATTTCTGATTTGCAATGGTGATGTACAGGTTGACAGACAAGATAATAAGGGATTCCCCGTTAAGTATGTTGTTTGCAGATGGCAATTTGATCTGTATTGAGAGTAGGGGACAGCTTTTGGAGACCCTAGA
The DNA here is from genome assembly GCF_019279795.1 of Protopterus annectens. NCBI lineage: Eukaryota > Metazoa > Chordata > Ceratodontiformes > Protopteridae > Protopterus > Protopterus annectens. Next base: position 869,682,347 of record NC_056726.1, read on the forward strand.
GAGGTGGACAAGTGCTCTAGTGAGGAGAGGAATAAAGGTCAGCAGCACTAGAACACAATATCTGTGTGTGAATGAGAGGGAGGATAGCGGAATGTTGAGGGTGCATGGAGTACAGTTGGCAAAGGTGGGTGTGTTCAAATGATTTGGATCAACATTTTAGAGCAATGATCACTATAGAGGACAGGTGTAAAAGACAGTACAGGCAGGATGGAGAGGGTGGTGAAGAGTGTCAGGAGTGATATGTGACAGACGAGTACCAGTAAACATGATATGTAAGGTCTACAAGAGGGTAGTGAGACAACCTATGTTATATGGGTTGGAGACAGTGGCATTGACAAAAAGGCAGGGGTCAGAGCTGCACATGGCAGAGTTACAGATGCTGTGTTTTGCACTGGGTGTGACATGGGTGCACAGGATTAGCAATGTATATATGACAGGCACAGGCCATGTTGGACGGATATGAGACAGTGCTGGAGAGGCAGCATTACATCAGTTTTGACATGTACTGAGGAGGGGTGCTGAGTATATTGTGAAAAGGTTGGTAATGATGTAGATGCCAGGTAAGAGGAACAGAGGAAGGCCTTAGATAAGGTTTCTGGATGTGGTGAGAGAGGACATGCAGGTGGTTGGTGTGAGAGAGCAAGATTCAGAGGACAGGCAAAATTGGCAACAGATGATCCACTGTGGCAATCCCAAATGGGAAAAGCCTGCGGACAATTAAGGGGGATGTTGTAATGTCAGTCTTCACAGATTTGGCAAGGATTTGACTGACATGACACAACTCTATGGGTAAAAGACTACAAATATGAGGCACACATATGGTCAGTGTGTAGAACACTGGACAGTTGAATGGTATGAGCCTAGTATATAACATGCAGTTCAACACACACATCTGCAGCAGTACATTACTCTGCAGATGCTCTGTATAGTTGTCTTATATTTACAAGACAAAACATATGGATATGTACAACATCCCAGTAGCTGGCTTAGTCACTACTGTTTAGCACATCAGTACAGCAAGTCTTGTTGGGGCATATGCTTTCAACCCCCTATTTTCCTTTATTACAAACCACCTACTGCATTCAATTACATGCTTACTTGTTTCACATATCATTTTTTTTCGGGTCTATATTACATGGTCAAAAGCTAATAATAGCAAACGACCACAACTTCGAAAAGACCAGAACTCAAAGTTGCAATTGTGGGAGGCTGCACCCCCCCACCCACTCTAAATATATATACCAACTCTGAGATCGCACTACAGTGAGGAAAGGGCAAATACCCCTATCTAAACTGTAGTGCAACCCCAAAATACCAACTTTGAGTTCCGGTGTTTTCGAATTTCTGGTCATTCACTATTATTCGTTTTTGACCGTGTGATATAGACCCTTTTTTCTGGATATGTCACAGATATATCCTTTTTTATTGCTTTTTCTCACACTGCTTCAGCTTTGCACTGATGGACTGTCTATGACAGAGGTGGTTTGAATAGATGGCAGCTTGCCTTTTGTAGGTAATGCTCATGACCATGTGATGGCCTGAGCAAAAATTGGTGTTCCCCAATTGCTGATTGCATGCAGAGCAGCTGTGTAGTTATTCCAATAGCCAATGTTATGGCAACACATTCTTATAATTGTGTACTCCATGTGGACAATGGCCCTTTCCCTTACCTGTGAGGAAGAGGTCCTGGAGGTGTGTGAGCTAATACCACTTAGAACAAAACCTGTGGAGACAAGCCAACTAAATGGCGGAGAAGATTCAAGACCTAGGGGCAGAATGTGCGTATTGCTGTTATATGTTTTGAATACTGCTTGTTTAACAGGGTTTGTCTGGACATGCTACTTCTGTATGGGTTTCAGTCTGACAAAATTTTGTGCCTGCATAGCTCTCAACTGTAGGGCTATCCACATAATGGCCAGAGATTTGCCTGTTAAGTTCAGTCTGCTCCCCAGAAAGGTGTTGTCCTTGGCAAATTAGTAGTGTACTCTGGTGATTGCAATCAGTACATGCCAACATCCATTTATGTTTCAGACTTTATATCCCTTAGAAAAGTTATGTTAAAATAAATCCTGTAACACTAGAAATTTCCTCAGTGTATAACAGCAATATTTCAAGTATGGCCATGTTTTTGGGTCTCAGTCCCAAATTATGTCATGCGTGGTACAGATGCCATGCAGTAGGAGGTTGATAGATAGGGTCTACAATTAGTACGTTCTGTCATTCCTGCTGATGGAAAGGGTGAACAACATGTGGGACTCTATATGTTCAAGCAGTTTGTGTATGGAGAATGCTCTTTGATGCCCTTGCAACATATTTTTATGTGGGGGAGAGTAAGAAGTGTTTTAAAACTAGGCTGTTAAAACATGTGACAGATATTACTGATGATGAAGAAAACAGTTCTATAGCTGCATATTTCAATAATTCCCACCATGGGGTGGTAGTCCTGGAAGAAGAATTTTTATGTACAGAATCAGTTTAAATTCTTAAACGTGATACTTTATCCCCTAGGGGGTTGAATGTGTAGTGTAATTGGAGGCTGTGTATTTAAATGTACGTACGTGTTAATTGCTTCTTCTAATCAAGGCAAGCATTTATTCTAATGTGTTACTCTTTGAAGGCTTTGGCAAAGACAGAGTAAAATGAACTTGTGTGAATTACTGGCTGTTTGTATTTTTGTTGACTATCTTCAATCATTTTAGTTGTGTTGCTAAGAGGCCAATGTATATGTCTGGACATTGTGTAAGGCCTATCATCGTTTTGTAGCAGTGTACTGTTCACTTATTATTTGGACTGGGGGGGCAGATGTAAGTATCATGGGCCCTTTCGTATCCAGCTGTGCATGCTGCCCCAGTTATGGGTGGCCTATCAACAGCATATGCTTGTATGTGCATTTAGAGACATGTATGCACATATATATATATATATATATATATATATATATATATATATATATACAAATAAATATACATGTCAGTATTTCTTGGTAATATGTCTGTATATTGGTATGTATATATTTATAAATATATATATATATATATATATATATATATATATATATATATATATATATATATATATATCTGTGTGTGTGTGTATCTCCACACATATCTCTCTATATATGTAAATACTTTTTTCATGTATATATTTGTAGATAATCATTTCTGATTGCACAGCTGTGTTTTTCCAATTGTAAACTGACTGTACTGCATGATATGTTGTAAAAAACATCCTAACCTCTCACAGTTAAGATGGCCTAGTGGTAAACTGCTGTGACTATATAGCCTCTTGGGCTTAAGACTGAGCATGGCTGATTATTTTGTTGCTGGCTAGAAGAAAGGCTACTGGATACAGAGTGATTAAGGCACTTTTAAGCAGTTGTAAGCTGGTTTACATGATGATAAATGGTGCTAAAGCATGGTTAAACTGATAGGCGCTTAAACAGTGTAGACTTCACTTACTGATACTTACCAGTGTGCAAATATGATTAGCAGAGCTAACTACTGCTTATCATTCATATGTCAACAATGTGTACACCTGTTAAGCCTAGCTCAGCCCTAATTTTAGATGTTAGATGTAAGTGTTATGGCTCGTTTTTTATCTAACTCTGCATGCTGCTCCAGTGTCTGCTGATCTGTTGGCTATAAGCCTTTGTAGCTGCAGACTGAGATGTGTCCTGTGTCATGGTCAGGATTCAGACTACACTGAGAATTGGACCACTATATGTAGGGGTAGTGTGTGACTGGTAAACTATTATGTATGTCTTCACACAGTCCGTATACTCTACTGTTCACCTGACGTACTGGTATGTGACTGTGACTGTGGTGAAATTGGTTGTGGGTATGCACTTTCACACTGGTGTCTGATTTTTAGTGCCATAACATCCCTGTAGTGCTTGACATCCCAAAGGGGGATGACACATTCAATGACACTGAGCTTAAAGCCACGGCTCTGATACCAGCCATTGGTCTCAGTGAAGCCTTTCTGTAGGATGTCAACATCACTTGGGTAGTTAATAGATCCCAGCTTGCAATTGTCTGCAAGCATTGTCAGTCAGACTCCCTTCATGTTGACATGGACTTCAGAGAAGTTGATACCAAACAGGAGAGGACCCAGAACCGAACCCTGTGGAATTCCACACGTGATTGGTCAGCAGTCTGACTTGGGCTCAGCTACTTTCACACTGTGGGTTCTATCTGTGAGACAGTTTGCAACCCACCTACTGTTATAGGGTTTGATGCATAGCTTAGTGAGTTTATCCATGAACCCTGAGTGGAAAATGTTATCAAAGAGCTTGGCCAGATTTAGGTAGGCTGTATGAACCACCTTGCCTTCATCCACAGCTCTGGTGACTGTCTCAAGAAGTCCAACAGGTCGATTGAACAGTCATGATCTACCCTTCACAAAAGCAAACAGTGTGGGATCTTGGGTTTAGAGATTCTCATATCCCTGTTTCTTAGGTCCATGATGATGCATTCTGAAGCATTGCATGACAGCCTTGTCAGGCTAATGCGGCAATACTTCCCAGGGTCTGCAGCTATTCCTCCCATGTGGAGATAGATAACTGTAGTAGTGCACCAGTCAGTAGGGACAAAGCATAAGGTGAGGCTGTGAATGAACAGGGCACACAGGTGAGGTGACAGTTCACTCTGTAGTTCATGCAGAAGACAGACAGGGATATTACAAGGTCCAATAGAAGCTGTATTATTGGCATTGTAGAGTGGTGTGTTAACCAAAGCATCAGTACTACTGGGTGCCTGGCAGTGTGTTGGTATTGTGACTGGTTCTTTGGGGGTGGGGAGAGGGGTAAAGTTGCCACTGAATCTGTGTGCCAGTATACTGACAACATCTTTTACCTCAGTATAGCAGTTAACGTTGAGCAGTAGCTCAGAGCACATGGTGGCATTGCCGTGGAGATTCTTTACATAACTATAGGAGGCCTTGTGGATGTCTTTACTGTGTGCTGCAATTCTGTCTTCACAGCTAGCTTTAGAGTATTTCATGAGGAATGTCATCTTTATGTTGAGGCTGATAAGGGTTTTTTTCCAGTATTGAAACTTCACCTCATTCCATATCAGTTTCCTCCTTCTGTTGTAGATTCTTTTGGACCACCAGATTGACTTCCCTTATCTGGAGGTGAGCTTCTTGTTTCTATTGTGTATGGCAGAATCCATGCATTTGGGTACGTGTTTGTACTGCATTGGTCTGTGTTTGGAGGTCATGCAACTAGTCTTCATTTGCATGGATGCCGTGAAGTTAGCCACCTCTGATCTTTGAAGGCCAAAGTTAGCTTAGGACATTTTTTTCATGGTGGTTACCTTTGCAGGGGGTGGGGGGGGGTGGAAGGGATGTGGATTTCTAAGGTGATGACATTGTGGTCAGATCTAACCATGGTGGAGTTGACTATTGGTGTACAGCAACAGTCGCCCATGTTAGTACTGACTAGGTCTATGATGTTGCTACCTGTAGTGGGTGTGGAAACAAGCTGATCCAGGCCATTGGAATGGATGCATTCCAGGCAACATTGGGCAAGTGCGTTGATACATGGGTAGCTTTCACAGTTAATGGAGCAGTAGTTGGAGGTCAACCATTATGACAGTGTTAGGTTGGACAGTAATATTCTCAAGGGTGCTTAGGAATGTGGAGTTTGACACTTGGAACATGGTTGGGAACCTATAACAGGCTACAACTTGAATTGCTGTCTTACCCTATGTTAGCTACACCTGCAGTATCTGTGAGGCATTATGTTGGGCGACCAGAGTGGATGTGTGCATATCCTTTGTGAATAAGGAGTGCTTTGAGTGACTGCCTTTTCAGATTTGAACTTCTAGTGTTGAGCAGCATGACCCTCAGATTGAATATGTTTGTAGCTGTTATATATTTAGGTATATTTATGTATACATATGTGTATATATATGTATATATGTATATATATATATATATATATATATATATATATATATATATATATATATGTGTGTGTGTGTGTGTATATGTATTTATATACGTATATATATATATATGCATATGTATATATTTTACATGTATATCTCTATAGATATATTTTGTCTATTTTTGTCCACATATATGCATCACCATACATAAATACATGTATATATAGAAAACCTGACTGATTCTACAGAATCTTCTCCTTACTTTTGAATGACTCTACTGACTGTTATGTTTAGAAAAGCATCAGCATTTTGTAGAGCTCACATGGTGTAATAGTATGTTGCTCTGATTGTAGTGTACAGGGCTCTAGGTCCAAGACTTGGCAGGACTGACACTTTTGTTGTAAGGCAGAACAGTTGCTGCTAGAGACTGATGGATAAGGGCAATATTTCAAACAAGTCCCTATTTTGGGCCCCTTGACCCCCATTTTGACATCCTTTGGACAGATTTGTTACAGTAAGAGGTTTGGGGTATGGAGCTGATGTGCAATTTCAATACATATATATGTAAACATATATGTGTATGTATATATATATATATATATATATATATATATATATATATATATATATATATATATATATATTTATGCACATAGATATACCTGAATGTATTGATTTACTTTTCTATCTATACATGTATTTCTAAATGTATATATTTCATATGTATATATCTACATATATTATATATTTATCTGTCCATATGCATATGCATCTCCATACACATATACATTTGTATATATATATATATATATATATATATATATATATATATATATATGTGTATTTATCTACAAAACTTGACTAATTCTACAGAATCTTTTCCCAACTGTTGAATGACTACTGAATGATATGCTTGAAAAACATCACACATGTTTGCAGCTCAGGTGGCTTAGTGGTAGATTGCTGTGGCTATAGTGTGCAGGGTCCTGGGTTCAAGACTTGCAAAGGCTGGTTAGTTTGTTGCTGGGCAGAACAAGGGCTGTTGGATACAGTAATTAAGGGTCTTTTAAGCTTGTTTGCATGGAGCTAAGCCACGCTTACATCCACTTAAACCCACGCTAATTTTAAATAAAGAAAATAAGAAAAGGGAGTCAGGAATGTGGTGAAATGCGGGCAAGCAGGGTGTAAAACAAGATGAGAGGCAACTAGGGATGTGCAGGATGGGTGTAGGAAAGGACCATAGCTCTGCATTTCTTTGACAGCAACAGCTGATATGACTGTGGGCAATTTGGAATTTTGAGCCTCACACCCCACAGGGAGGGGTGCGGGCAACATAAAATGATGATAATTAGTGGGGTATATTGAGTAAGGGGACCGTGCCTCTGGGAAAAATGCAGAGCTATGTATGGGATGCAATTTATTTTGGGAACAGATGCCCTTTTTTTAAAGTGAGAGTGGGATGTTGGGGAAGGAGCGTAGGTGTGGGTAGGAGCATTTGGTAGGAGTGGTTGCATTTGCAGACAGACAAGACATTCAAGACAGCAGACAGGGGAGGTGTGTGACACATGGGGGGAGACACCTTGGACAGGGAGGGTGGTTGGGAATCGGATGCCCATGAGACCCCTAGATGGTAGTAGTGGGACTAATGTTCCCACCCGATGCCAGTCACCACTACTCCTTCATGGGCCCAAAGGTGGCTGTGCTGGGAGCTGAACTGGAGAATCCAGCTGCCCCTCAAGCTGCACCATTCTGCCCACCACCTGGCGCAGTCATTCATCCAGCTCCGACTGGAGGACGCTGTGCACCATGCCACAGACCTCTTGCCTGGTGACAAGATCCTCACTGCGCCAACATGCAGGGGGAGGATGAGCCCCATCCCCTGCAGCAGTTCCACCCAAGGGTGGTACAAGACCAGCAGATGAGGGAGATCCAGGTTAGGTCCCAGATGTGCTGGGACCCAGTGTCTCAGCCAGTTGGGGTGGGAGAGGCAAATCTATTGGGATCGGCCTTTCCAAATGTGCTATGGAGTTAGAATTAACAAGGTGTATTGGTTAGTTATGAACACAACATTTAAACATTAGTTGACACAGCATGCATGGGTGTTCCAATTGACCCAGAACAGTAGAATTGTAACAGTGGCATGGGAAACAGAACACATGCAGAAATGGAATGGCAGTCAGGATTGCAACAGCATGCCAGTTATATTAATGACAACAGGCCAACAACAATGGTTATTCAACAAGGTATGTTAGTATGCACACAGTTTCAAATATAATGACCAAAATGGAACAAAGGTCCCAACAGTACGTTTTGGTAATAACATACCCATATTACATTTTGTGCAATTATTGGAGCAGATGAGTGGTGGGGGAAGAGAAAATAATTCCATTAATGACTGCATTCAGTGATACTTCTCAATACACTACTGTTCAATACTCTACAGTTCTGCCCTCCCTTAACCTCTACCTGGGCCATGCAGTTACTACAGCACATACACACCTGTACATATGTGCACCTGGAGTACTGTGGGACAAGGTATGACAACTCTACATACATAAGTATAGGGGACTCATACCTGTCATACTTACTGGTAGAAGTAACAATGGGGTCCCTGCTCCACTGTTCTCTAAGTGTGATTTTGGCATACTTGTACTGTGATGTTATCTGGGTGCAGCTTTCTTGGCAACAGGGAAAACCATCCGTGACAGTGTGACACTTGATAGGTTTGTAATGGCCAGGCTGCATAGTGTAGATGGCTAGCCTGCTTCTGTTTGTAGGACTGGGGCTGCTCAACAGAACATTTGTACACATTTCATACATATACCCATCATACTGCTTCTGCAAGTATTTCTTTACCTGTGGGGAAAATATCTGTTCAAAATAGATTAGTGTTTCTACCAATATTGAAGTTTACAGCTGTAGAACTAGAAAGACATGTTAAAAGAAATCCAAGGATTTGAACCATAGTGTGTTTGTGTGTGTGTGTGTGTGTGTGTGTGTGTGTGTGTGTGTGTGTGTGTGTGTGTGTGTGTGTGTGTGTGTGAACGCAAAAGGGGACTGCAAACCTAGTCCTTATCAAACTGAGCTGCTGGTGTCTATTACTTGAGTTAGTTCTGTCTAGTACATACTTTTCTACACACTTTACTTTTTTATCAAATATATTTTTATTTGTTTTTTATAATAACTACAACAAAAATCAGAACAAACAACTGTTGACGTTACTGTTTACACAATATGAGCAGATTATTAAAACTAGACATTTGGACATTTTAATAAAACAAACTTCAATTTAGAATCAAGTCAACACACTCTACCTTTGCTGTCTGCACCTCTTAGTGTCTCACACTTTCCTGTACATTCAGAACTACATACAGCTGAAATGCAAAGGTTAACACAAGGCAATGCTGACAGGAACGCAGTACAAGACATTACTGAAGAAAATATTTACTTTTGCTTTTTGTCAGTTATTTCAGATCCATATTCTGAACTATGCAGACAAACAGTGCTGCATCACTTCACCTCAGTTAGTTCATGCTGCAGCAGCTACACAATTGTACTTTCAGATACAAGACAAATGAAAGACAAGAGATTGTGGTAGTCAGCTTTATAATTTTTGACATAACAACACATTCTATAACTTAGAAATTCACAGTTAGTATTACTGCATGATCTGCACAGGAGGACTGCTTCTCATTTGTAACTGTTACAGTAGCCCTGACACAGCAGTTTCTTAGCAGGTTCGTTCAGACAGCCTAATATATATCCTACTCTTCCTCTCCTCAATTGTACCTTGTTTGCTACAAAACTGTATTACAAAACAGCTGGCACTACTGAGTTCTCACAGTGGCAGCCTGACACATACATTTGTTCAGTACAGTTAGAGCACAATTATACATACAGAGAGTACCACCTTTACTATTTCTGATTTATTACAGCAGATATTACGAATATTTCTGTACTCACCAAACTCTTGTTGCTCTGTGCATGGGCATCAGTGTTCGCAGCCCTCTCTTCGGCAGCTGTATGGGGAAAGAACACATATTAAGTACACCTGTACAGTAACATATACATTTTTAAAATAATTATTTACAAATACACAGACTGGATACTTACAAACTTCTGGGACATCTTCTGCTCATGCCTCTTGGATCCACTGGGCCAAGAGCTCACCCCTCCTATGCTTTAGGTCATCATAGTGATGATGCACCTGCTCACCAGTTCTGGGAATGCCACTGACACTGGTGAGATCATGTGCCAGACGGTCCCAGGTCTCGTCTTTGTACTGGGAGCCCAGGTACTGGTCCTGCAGTAGTCTAGCTAATTTTTAAATAATTAGCTAGGTCTTTGATAAGGAGTCCTGCCATGACCCTGGACTCCTGGATCCCCCAGCATTGCACCCAAAAGTGAACACCCTCTCCTACACCTGACATTGTTGCTACGCTGATTAGACTCAGAGATATGTCTGTATTCAAAGCAGCAGAAAGCATCCGTACACTACCAGGCTATAACTCATTCCACACCTTTTGGCCCCAAAACTTGGACTGGAGCTCCAAAGGAGGTGGTGTTTCCATATTCTTAAAGGTTGCGCACACCTCCAGACTGATAGCCCAACATAACGCATCTGAGATACTTCGGGTGCATCTAACTTTGGGTAAGACCATGATTCAGGTTCTAGCCTACTATTGGTCCCCAACCATGTCCCAAGACTCACACTCCATGTTCCTAAGACCCTGGAGAATATTAAGGTCTGAAGAATATTAAGGTACAACCTAACACTCTCATACTGGGTGACTTAAACTACCCCTCCATTAACTGGGAAAACTACTCATGTACCAATACACTTGCCCAACATTTCCTGGAATTCATTAATTCCAATGCCCTGGACCAGCTCGTTCTTACCCCCACTAGAGGTAGCAACATCCTTGACCTGGCCATTACTAACATGGGCGACTGTTGCTCTACACCAGTAGTCAAGTCCTCCCTGGTTAGATCCGACCACAAACAAATCACCTTGAAAATCCACATCCCACCCCACCCCCGCAAAGGTATCCACCATGAAAAACTTCTCCAAATCTAACTTTGGGCTCCTAAAAACAGATGTGGCAAACTTCAGTGCACCCATGCAAATGGAGATCAGTTGCAGAACTGCCGAATCATACACCAATGCACTGTACAAACATGTACCCAAATGCATGGATCTCACCATACCCAATAGAATCAACACGCTCTCCTCCAAAAAAGGAAGACAATGTGGTGGTCTCCTGCCATAAACAAACTCTACAACAGAAGGAGGAAACTGATGTGGAATAAGGTGAAGTCCCAAGACAATGAAAAACTCCATTATCAGCCTCAACAAAAAGTTGAGATCCCTCATCAAATCCTCTAAAGCTAGCTATGAAAACAGAATTTCAGCAGATAGTAAAGATGACCAAAAGGCCTTCTATAGTCATGTAAAAAATCTCCATGGCCATACCCAGATTTGCTCTGAGCTACTGCACAATGGTACCTCTTATACCGAGCCAACAGATATTGCCAATATACTGGCCGACAGATTCAGTGCCAACTTTACCCCTCCCCACCCAAGGGACCAGTCACAATACCAGTAGATTGCCAGGCACCCAGTATTACTGCTGTACAGGTTAAAACAGCACTGTCCAAGGCCAAGAAAACTGCTTCTATGTGATCTGACAACATCCCTAGCTGTGTTCTACAAGAACTACAGAGTGAACTGGCACCTCACCTGTGTGCTCTGTTCAATCACAGCCTCACCTCAGGCTTTGTCCCTACTGAATGGTGCACTGCTATAGTCATCCCTCTCTACAAAGGAGGAGTGACTACAGACCCTGGGAACTATCACCCCATTAGCCTGACGAGTCGGACATGCAAAACTATGGAATGCATTATCATACACCCAATAAACAAGGATATAGGGAATTTCCAAACTCTGGATCCCAAACAGTGTGGTTTTGTGAAGGGTAGATCATGATTGCTCAACTTGGTCAACTTCTTTGAGTCAGTCACCAAAGCTGTGGATGAAGGCAAGGTGGTTCATACAGCCTACCTTGATCTGGCCAAGGCCTTTGATACCATTCCCTACTCATGACTCACAGAAAAACTCTCTAAGCTAGGCATCAACCCTTATATCACTAGGTGGGTTGCAGACTGGCTCACAGGTAGATCCCACAGTGTGAAAGTAGCTGACTCCATGTCAAACTGCTGACCAGTCACGAGAGGCGTCCCACAGGGTTCGGTCCTGGGTACTCTCCTGTTTGGTATCTATTTCTCTGAAGTCCAGGCCACCATGAAGTGACAAAGTTCACAGATGATTGCAAGTTGGGAGCTTTTATTAACTCCAATAATCTGCATGATGCACATACGGCAGCTGCACAGCTCGTAAGTCAGCACATCCAAAACAAAGAAGAGCCAGCAGTAAAGGTGGAAACCCACAATTTAATACATAAAATAAAAATAAATATCAAATAACAAGGTAGTGGGTAGTAAGCCCAACTACCTGCCCCAAACCGGTTTCAGCTGTAATAGCCTTCTTCACTGAGTAAACATGAGCCAACAAAATCCACTCATGTATATATAGTGCTACATACAACAATTCATTGGTGCATTTATAATTGGTCATTAAGCCCAGGTGGGAACAAAGCCCCTAATGTAATAATCCATTTGTGTTCCTTAAAATTAATTATATCATGCCATCCTGATTTGTCCCTACATTTCCCTACAGTACAATCAATAACAGTAAAATAAAAAGATGCAGTATTGTGTTTGCACACATGTTTGCACAAAGCATTATTAGGATGTTTATTCCTAATATCACTGAGGTGCTCCCCAATCCTGAGACAAAAAGGTCTAGAAGTTTGTCCCACATAGAATGAGGAGCATGAACAGGTGACTAAACAGACAACCCATTCTGTGCTACAGTTAGCCCAAAAATTAATGCTGAAGACTACTGATGAGTTGTGACTGCTGAATTCCCTCATTTTCTGAACCCTATTGCAATGAGTACAATGACCACATGGCATGCAGCCCATCAATAGGCCACCTGTGAGTGTGCGTTGAGTGTGAACAATAGAACTAGGTCCCACCCTCCTATAGTGGCTGAAAAGGGAACCCAATGTACGTCCTCTCCTAAATGAAAAGGAGCATCTATCACCCAAAAAAGGGTGTAATCTCTCCTCGGCCATAAGAATGTTCCAATGTCTGTTAATTATATTCATAAACCCCCATGTGTTACATTCATATGTGGTCACCAGATGAACCAAACGACTGGAAAAATCTCTTGGTTTGTCCTTGTATTGTAACAATTTAGTTCTGTCCTGAGTGGAAGCCCAGTGACAAGCAGTGCTGATTGTACCAGAAGGGTAACCTCTCTCACGAAAATGATGTATCAAATCATCCCTAGTATCTTCAAATGTTTGCTGGCTTGAACAAATCCTTTTAATTCTGAGGAATTGTGATTTGGGGATATTCAGGATGATATGTCGGGGGTGGAAGCTAGTGGCATGCAAAAGTGTGTTATACTCAGGGAATTTCCTGAAAACCCGTGTGGCTAAGGTATCATCACGATTCCTGCTAACCTCAATGTCAAGGAAAACAATTTTTGATTTATGAAAATTAAGTTTAAATTCAATTCCCCATATGTTATCATTGAGATAGCCAATAAACTCATGTAAGTATGTTTCATCCGACCTCCACACCACCCAACAATCATCCAGATATCGCCTCCACATATCTAATTCATCAATATATAAATTATGAATAGAGTCATAAATGATAACCCCCTCAATGTAGGCCATAAATAGGTCAGCATAGATGGGTGCAAAAGAGGCACCCATTGCTGTACCTTTGACCTGCCAAAAACATTGGTCCTGGAAGTAGAATACATTACTCGTAAGAACATATTCAGCCAGACATACTAAAAAAGTATTAAAGCCTGGTTGGTATAAACTAGATCTTCCCAACCAAAAATCCAAAGTCTGCAAACCTGCCCAGTGGGGAATGTTTGTATAGAGAGAGGTTACATCCAAGGTGCACATTAGCCAATGAGGCTCCAATTGCATGTCAGATATAATATCCAAAAACTGAGTTGTATCCTAAATTCTAGCCCGTACCATATATAGTAGTGGTTTAAGATAATGTGTTAAATATTCAGAAAGTGGTTCAGTAATGGATCACCGCCCTGATACTATTGGCCTTCCAGGGGGACATCTAGCGTCCTTATGTATTTTAGGTAGTAAGTAAAAATACTGTTTACTCGGGGATGAAACCAGCAACTGGTGTCTGACAGTCTCAGTAATGATGCCCTCTTCCTTGGCTTGTGTCAAAAAAGAATCAATTTTGGACTTAAAATGACTGGTTGGATCCAATGGCATAGCCATAATAATACCTGTTATCACCCAGTTGTCTTAATGCTTCTTCGTTGTAATTGACCCAATCCTGAAACACTATAGCACCACCCTTGTCTGCTGATACAATGACAATTTCCTTGTTATTCTTAAGATCCTCTATGCATTGTGCCTCCTCCTTGGAAAGATTGTTATAGGATTCCTGAAAATCCCTGAGGTTGCAATGCAAATCCTTTAGGACATTGGCCTGAAAAATGGATACTATATGAGACATAGGTGGAGTAAAAGTAGATCTTTTAAATCTAAACTCTGGAACTTCCTGAATGGTATCATTTTCAAAAAACAATTTAAGATTAAGTAAACAACAGAAATTGACCACATCCTGTGCTAGGGTATATTCTTGAACAAAAAAGCCAGGGACAAAATTAAGGCCTTTGTTAAAAACTTTAATTTGTAAATTGGAGAGGTGTACAGAGGAAATGTTGTGTACATTCATGTAGTTAGCTAATGTGCGATCATCAGTTGTAACAGACCCTCCAAACCCTCCACTGGTTTGGCGTTTCTTGTGCTTCCTCCTCCCTTGTCTGTACCTGAACCCAAAGGGTGTGACATACTCCTTCTTTTGGGATCAGGTGAGGCATCTGTGTGGTTACCCTCCCCTTCAGTATTGGAGGAAGACTCATCCCCCTGATGTGTAACTCAATGACTCTGAGCTTCGCTTCAAAATAGATTTGGGTCTTTTTCTCTTGGGGGCTAAAGGTTTGTTACTCAGAAGCCTAAAAGTGACATTTCTAGGCATATCAAATGGTTTGCCTCTTTCATAATCCCCTACGCTCCTTTGAAATTTTTTCAATTTTTTATCCTTTAACCCCTGTTCAAGCTTGAGTAACTCTGTGGTTAACTGATTAACCCGAGAGGTAAAAGACCCACATGACTCAAGTTTATTAACCTCCATGCAAAGTGTTTCCACCTCCTGAATCACTTGTTTGACAGCCCATTCATAAAAGCCAGCTAAAGCATCCACAAATCCCAAGGATGCAGATTGTTGAATCTGCGTCCACTCATCAGTTAATTGTTCATTAATATTATGTACCAGGGGCTGTACCTTCACCCTCAAACCTCGTGGTATAATCCTTTTAAGTTGATAAGCCTTGAACAGACGTAAATGCCAAACATTGGTTCGAAGATCCTTCATGCTTTAACCCAACTTAAAAAACATAGTTTCACATTGTTTGTCCGGGTCTTGAATCACTCCCGTAGATTGATTATCCATATCAGATAAACCTAAACCAAAAATGGCCAAATCATTTATGTCAGAGGCCAGGCCTTTGATAAGTGGAGTCAAAGCCATGTTGCAAAAATATATATGAAAAATATAATAAAAAATAATAATAATGAATAATACTAACGGACTAGTCAACTGTGCCCACAACAGTAATGAGACAAAAATCCCCAATCAAAAACCAACCATTTAGAGAAATAAGTATATATAGCTTAGACACAAAAATAGGTCCAAAATAGATAACATAGTATTTGTATTCTGTCAATTACACAGGATATAAGAGTGTGCAAATTGTTTTCATTGATATATATATATTCTCTCGAGTCATAAATAGACCCCAAAGCTGAGCCTGATCCCTATAAGCCCCAATGATACAATGATTAGCCCTTGTGATATAAAATGAATAAAACAAAGAAATCACAATGCTGTGACTAATTGGGTCAATTTTGCACTCATTTATTTCTGATTATTGTGATACGCAGCATTGTGGATTTTCTTAGGAAAATTTCATAATTCCCGCATTATCACAGGGGCTAGCTATTGTATCACTGTTATTTATGGGCAGGTACCCCCTATTTTTTGGTCTTTAGGACATTATATGTGTTGGGGTTGATATTTTACATCACTCAACATTCCACCTGTATGGTGGTTTTGGTCTGTGTTGGAATTTTTTACCCATGGTATTATATGGCTATGCCATTGGATCCAACCCGTCATTTTAAGACCAAAATTGATTCTTTTTTGACACAAGCCAAGGAAGAGGGCATCATTACTGAGTCTGTCAGACACCAAATGCTGGTTTCATCCCCAAGTAAACAGTATTTTTACTTACTACCTAAAATACATAAGGACGCTAGATGTCTCCCTGGAAGACCAATAGTATCAGGGCGGGGATCCATTACTGAATCACTTTCTGAATATTTAACACATTATCTTAAACCACTACTATCTATGGTATGGGCCAGAATTCAGGATACAACTCAGTTTTTGGATATTAAACCCAACACGAAGGGACTCTGGCTGACAATGCTATTATTATCTCTCCAAGTGATGTTGACATCCTGCAGAAAGCCCTCACTGAGACCTACGACTGGTGTCAGAACCCTGGTCCTAAGCTCTGTGCTAGAAAATGTGCCGACATCCCCTTTGGGAACAACATGGTTCCCATGCATTGCCACATCGATGGTAGTCCACTGAACACTAAAGCTGTTATAAGAGAACCGAGAACACAGGTTGACAGCGAGCTCTCTGTTGACCACCACAGTGCCACTGTGTTCAGAAAGTCCTTCTATGTGGCACATCTCATTAGTAAGGGTGGTGCATCCAGGAAGTAAGAGGTCATTGTCTCCCACAACTCCCACAACTCTTAGGCCAATCAATGAGTACAATGGCCCATTTGGCATGTACCTCACTAGACACCTGCAACAACTGGAGAGGCTGAAAAAGTACCTCACAAAGAGGATCCTAGGTCTTAAGCACTTGTCCTATATGGACAGACTGCAATAACTCCAACTATTCTCTGTCTCATATTGGCTACTTAGAGGCAATCTCTGCTTGACTTATAAAGCCATGTCTGACCCAGCTCTGTCAGGAATGCTACATCTAAAGAACCCAATCCGTCCACATCACATGCCCCAGAGACCTCAACCCCATTTCCACAATCAACAGAACTTTCTGGAGCGACAGGTTCATAACCCAGAGACTGCCCATGATATGGAGTAGACATCACATACATGTCAAGCAGAGCACCTCACTGGCCCTCTTCAAGAGAAATCTGGATGAGTGGATGGGGAATAAAAATCTCACCCTAGGGATCACTCCAGGGGCTATACTCATTAGACACACTGGGGACTATTGCCAGGTGGCACAATGGCAGGGTAATCCTATGGGCTAGGCTTGTAAAGGCTTCATGGCCATTCGCGTAGTACACACCTATGTACCTATGAACCTATGGATCTCAGTACTGGCAAACATGTGTGTGTGTGCATTAATCTGTAGAAAATTATTTGTGAGTGTGTAAACATGTGGTGACAGTAGTTTGAGACCCTTCTCACCCAGTACACCTACCATTGCCATACTTTACAAGGGCTGGTGATGTTATTCACTATATAGTTACCTTGGGACACTCTTTAATCTATAAGCTTTGTGATGCATGCAGTGACTGCATAACATTATAGCACTAATGACTACATAGCTAGGGGCTCTAAACTGAATCCTGGCAAATGTGTGTTTGTAAATGTGTATATTTGTAGAAGACAGCATTTTGAGGAATCACTCTCCCAGTACACTGCCCATTGCCATACTTTACAAGGGCTGGTGATGTTGTTCACCTTAGAAGACCTGTGGGACACTCTTTACACTTTAAGCTCCATGGTGCATGTGATAAATGCATAACACTGTATTAGCAATAACCTAGATAGGTAGGGATTTTAATCTCAGTCCTGGCAAATGTGTGTGTGTGTGTGTGTGTGTGTGTGTGTGTGTGTGTGTGTGTGTGTGTGTGTGTGTGTGTGTGTGTGTGTGTGTGTGTGTGCATATGTGTGCAAGAACTGTATCCTTTGTATGTGTCTGAGTGAGAACTATATCCATTGGGGGGTAGGTTTTACATTTTTAGGCCATGGTAGTCCCAGTACACATCCCAAGATTCACTTAATAAGGCCTGATGTCTTCATCAACCATAGAGGTATCTGTTGACACTCTTCAGCCCAATAAGCCCTGTGCCGCATGCAGGAACCGTATGGGCTGACTAAAAAGATAGGCAGGGCTGCTAATCTCAGTCCTGGCAAATGTGTGTATGAGTGTATTTGTGTGTGTAAGTGTGTATAACAGTAGGTTCAAGTATTTTGGGTCCATTCTCACCCAGTAAATCACCCATTGCCATACTGTACAAGGCCTGGTGATGTTCACATTGGAATTACCTTGGGACACTCTTCACCCTGTAAGCTTTGTGGTGCATGCAATAAATGCATAGCACTATAGCACTGTAGTAGCAATGACTACAGAGGTAGATGTTCTATTCTCGGTCCTAGCAAATGTGTGTTAGTTAGAACAGTATCCCGTGTGTGTTTGTGTGAGAACTATATCCATTGGGTGGCCGTCATACCTCTCAACTGTACAGGTTTTCACAGAACGTCCAGATTTTTGGTGGGTACCCCCTAAAAGCTGCCCCTTTCTGGCAAATAGTTGAGGATTGAAGTCATTGAATATTGACAAACATTTGAGTTTAAGACTCCACATCCTTCAGAAAATTCATGCTAATGCAAAACCTATTATTTTATCAACTTTATAAGTTTGTAAGGGCAATATTTAAAATCTGCCCCTATTTGTCCCCCCATCATTTTAGGCTTTGTCCAGATTTTTTGCTGTAAGAGGTTGAGAGGTATGTTGGCTGTGGTTTACAATTTTAGGCCCTGGTACTCCAAGTACATGTTTCAAGGTCCACTTTACAAGGGCCACTGTTCACATCCACCATAGTGGTATTTGTGGATACTCTTCAGCCCTATTAGCCCCATGCCACTTGCAACAGCTATGTAACAGTATTGAATGAATAACATGATAGACAGGGCTGCTAATGTCAGCACTGGAAATTGTGTGCATATATTTGTGTGTATAGCCGTCTTTGTGAATGTATAGACTCATAGGTGACAGTCTAATGAGTCCTTCCACACCCAGTACACCCCCCATTGCCATACCAGACAAGAGCACATGATGTTATTCACTTAACAGGTACATTGGAACAGTCATCACACTATTAGTTCCATGCCATCTGTGATAACCGCATAACACTGGAGTACCACTGACTAGATGGATAGGGGTTCCAAACCCAACACTTGCAACTGTGATCCTGTGCATGCACTCATGTGTGTGTGTGTGTGTGTGTGTGTGTGTGTATGACTATGTGTTTGTGGGAACACTATTCTTAGTGTGCTTGGTCAACACAATATCCTCTGGGGGTGTGGGTTTAACCAAACTGAGGTGTGTTCCACCCACTACACTTACCATTTTCCACTTTACAAGGGCAGCTGAAGTCAACCACCATAGACTTACCTGTATACACCCATCAGCCTTATAAGCTCTGTGGCACATGCAATGACTGTTACACAGACCTGGTAAATGTGTACATATACAGCTGTACCTTGGGTCTGACACAGTCGATGTGTTTCCACTCTGCCATACTCCATGTTGATAATGTCTGCAAGGCCACAGCCTGCAGACATACAAACACCTGGCACACAAACAGAATACAGCATGTCAGACTACATTCAGTCAGTGGTACCAACATCAATAATGCATCATGGCTAATAAGGTATATACACATTTATGGGTACCCATAACAAATGCAAGCAGACAGCACCTTACACAGCTTTACATAGCTACACTGTACTATATTAACCCTGTGCATCAGACCCATATTAGCATGTCCCTTCATTGATGGTATGGATGACAGGGATGCGACACAGGTATCATCGTATGCACAGGGTGTGGTGTGGGTTTGCCAGAGACCTAGGCTGGGCCATAAAGTTGACATCATGTGTGTGTGTTTGGAGGGGTATTCTGTAAATGGGCTGTGCAGAGGTGCTGTGTGTATCTGGAGGTGACCTGCCTGTGATACAAATATGTGTGTGTGTATGTATGCACAGAGTCACACCATGTGACTTCCCTACACAGGGGTATGTTGGACAGCTGTGGACCATACATGGGACCTCCTGCCAAAGACATGGGAACTGGTCCAGCCAGGGGTCTCTGGCACAAGCAGACCCAAGGCCAGATGCAGTACTGCTTCCTGATGGTGACTGCTGTCTGCTGGATCCATGTCCCTGATGGGACCAGCCAGGACCACATGCCCATGGCCTTCTCTGTTGTGGTGTGGACAGCATCCCCCCTTCAGTAGTACTGCTGGTACTGCCACTATGGGAGTGTGAAGGTGCACAGCTCCATAGACTCTCAACTGATGTTGGTGCTGACCTACATCCATGTGGCCTATGTCCATCTCCCACTACATGCTCTAGCATAGGCATGCCTCAGTCATGGATTGCCAAGGTCTCACCCTACCATCTACTCATGACCTCAGTATTTTGACTTGTGCCCTCAACATGGTCATGTATGTCACCACATAAGCCAGGAAGAGTTGCATCCACAACCCTGTGTATTTGTCTGGTGTTGCATTCACTATATGCCTGTGCATCCATGACAGCCCGAAACATGCATCTGGTGACACCTGCTATGGCACTTGCAACAGTGGCTTGATGGGCAGCAGTCCTCCTTTGAGCACCCCTGTCTATCCACCTGTGTGGGACCTTGCCTGCACTCTGGCTATGGCTGATGGCTACACTCACACTTGCCATAGTCACAACACTAGTCTGTTCCATGCCACCACCTGCCAACTGTCTATTATCTGTGGCTGCTGGGGACGGGGTATGTGTGGGCATTGTGACTGTGTGCAGAGACATTGTGGATGACTGTGGGATGCCAAACAATGGCACAGTTCAGCCCCTAACAACCCCACCTGTGCCCCACTATGACCACCATCATTGTCAGAGTCTGCAGAGACACTGACATCAGATTCTGAGTGGTAGGAACCGTGACCACCATATCCACCTGTGAGGGGAAGACATCATATGTAAACTAATACCTGCACTATAAGGTTTACTGGTATACACACACACACACACACACACACACACACACACACACACACACACACACACACACACATGCATGGACACATACACAGACACATACAGGTGAGGTGGCACAAAGGCATTACACAGACTTCACAATAGCCAACTGGTGACATTCATGTAAGTCAGACCACAACATAAACATTTTGAACAGGCCTTCAACATCATGTAGTGCAGTCCTTTCCACTTAATGTTGCTACTAATATACACCTTTGAGATATGTAAGTAGTGTTAGTAGGTGATGGGCCTTCGCCTAGCACACACTCCACCCATGTGCACATTATTACTGTTGACCTATATAGCACTGTGGCAAATCCTAAAGAACATACCTCTCAACTGTACAGAGTTTTGCTGAATGTCTAGGTGTGTGGCTCATATTTTTGGTCTGTCCCTCATAACTCCTGTGTTTGTCTGACACATTACTTGGATGATCTGAGGACTGGTGTCACTAATTAATGACATAATTTGAGTTTCACACTTCAAAATCTGCAGTAAATGTATGTTAAAACAAAACCGGTTAATCTAACAACCTTCTAAGCTTACAATGGATATAATAAATGTACACACCCCTGTTAACATGCCAGGTTTTTCTGATATATAACATGAGACCACATAAATCATGTCATAATGCTTCCCACCTTTAATGTGACCTATACCTTGTGCAATCCAATTGAAGAACAAACACATTGGTTAGGGGTAACATATAGAAAATGAAATTCATGAAATAGGCTGGTTGCATGAGTGTGCACACCCTTAAACTAATACTTTGTTAGAGCATGTTTTGATTTCATTACAGCAGTCAGTCCTCTTGGGAAGGTGTCTATCAGCATGGCAAATCTTGACTTAGCAATGTTTGCACACTCTCCCTTGCAGAAGCCTTCCAACTCTGTCAGATTGTGAGGGCATCTTTTGAGCACAACTCTCATCCGGGTAGGCCACAGATTTTCTTTTGGATGTAGGTGTGGACTCTGGCTGCTCCATTCCAAAACATTGATTGTCTTCTGGTGAAGTCATTATTTATTTGATTTAGATGTATGGTTTCGGTCATTGTCATGTGGAAAGGTGAAATTCCTCTTCATCTACAATTTTCTAGCAGAAATCTGAAGATTTTGGACCAAAAGAAACTGGTATTTGGAACTGTTCATAATCGCCTCCACCTTGACTAAAGACCCACTTCCAGCTTATGAACAGCAAATCCAAAGCAGAACACTGCCATCACCATGCTTCACTGTGGAGATGGTGTTCTTTTGGGGATGCACAGTGTTGTTATTGCTCCAAACAAACCTTTTGGAATTGTGGCCCAAAAGTGCAACGTTGGTCTCATTACACCATAACACATTTTCCCACATCCTTTTGGGAGACCTGACATATTTTTCTTCAGAATTTAGCCAGACCTGGATGTTGTTCTGTGTGAGAAAAGGCTTTCATCTTCTAACCCTATCCCATAGGCCAGCCATGTGGAGAATACGGGAGATTGTTGTCACATGTAGTACACGACCAGTCCTTGCCAGAGATTCCTGCATCTCCTTTAGAGTTGCTGTAGGTCTCCTGGCAGCCCCCCTGACTAGTTTTGGTCTTGTCTTTTCATCACGTTTGGAGGGATGTCCACTTCTTTGCAATGTCACTGTTGCCCCATATTTTCACCACCTTTTGATGACGGGCTTCACTGTGTTCCATGGTATATGCAATGATGTGGAAATGTTTTTGTATCTTTCTCTCGGCTGATACCTTTCAACAATGGGATCCCTTTGATGCTTTGTAAGCTCTATGCGAACCATGGCTGTTGCTGTAGTAGGCAACTGAGTAAATGTCAGGAAAATCCTAGTAGGACAGCTGACTGGGACAGCTGACAGTTATTTGATGTTAATCAAAGACTCTCTGTAATTGATGGCAGGTGTGTACCCAAGAAGACGTAATGCTGTAATTATATCAAAAGCTGCTTCAACACAGTATTAGCTTCAGCCTGTTCACAATTATGCGTCTAGCTTATTGTACTTTTTTTTCAGAATTGTTCCCATAACAGATTTGTTTATTTTCCAATTGAATTGTACAGGTTGTAGGTCACATTCAAGGTTGGAAGAGTTTGGAAATGTTTTATTGTGGTCTCATTTTTGTATATCACAAATTCCTGGCATTTTAACAGGTGTGTTTACACCATTTATATCCACTGTATAAGACTAATTTTTCAAATATGTCCCTAGTTTTGAGCCTTTGTCTTCCCATTTTTGTCAGTCTTTGCCCAGATACCTTGCAATGACAGGTTGTGAGGTATGCTACAGATATATTACATCTCCTGCAAATAGGCCCCTGTGATGACCACTGTTATGCAATGCAGCTAACCCCAGAACAAGTGAACATGCACATATCACAGTATGGCTAAGAGTAACAGTTGCCTGTATGGTAAAATGCATGACCTTAACATGCCTGGGGTACTGGTGAGCCACAACAGGACAATACCATACTCACCGGCTTCAGGCTGCTGTCCCACTTCCAGACCAGAGGTACCTATGTAGTTGTGGGGGAGAGGTATTGTCAGCAGATTCACATGTGGCATTGGTACAAGATGAATGCTACTTTTCTGCACATGTACAGTACAAGCTCTGATAGTACATGATTTGTTGTCCTTCCACATAGATGTGCACCTGTGTACATTACAAAACCCCACCCAGAAATGCTGATTGACCTGACATATGCATCTAGATACACTACATAAGCCAGAATGACTGCTACAGTATTCAAATTATGTGCACTGGGGCCTTACCTGGATGCTCCTCGCCTGATGCCTGGGTGCAACCCAAATCCACAACTTGTGTTGGTTGGCTTTACTTCTGTATGGTGGCTCCCACAAGGCTGGCAAGGTGCTCCTCTGTTGGTGTAAGTGGGGCCTGTGTGGCAGGACCCTCAGCTTTAGCTGTACGGTCCCTGACCATGGCAGCAGCCCTTTGCCGGGCATGGTGCATCAGGTCAGTAGCTAGGTGCCTGACCTGATCGTATGTGTGTTCATGGTGGCCCAAGTTGTTAACTCTGTGGACAAGGTCGTCCCACAGGATGGTCCATTCCTGCAGATTATGTTGGCTATGGCCAAACATCACCCCATGGTGCTGGATGATGGTATCTGTGATGGCTGCATTTTCAGCTGCAGTATATGCTGGCTGTCTTGGCCGCTGCATGTCACCTGGAAGACATAAACAGGGAGACACATCACAGGACCTCATACATTGGTCAAAGTTATTTACAGAACCTGCACATCAACATTGACTTATCATTAGCCACTACTTACAACCACATCATAACTCTGTCATCTATCAGCACAGTATGACTTGCATTGTACTCCTGGTCATGACGTGCCATGTTCCCCACAATGAGAGCCAGTAAATTACATAATCCACCATTCATTATTCACAGTGGCCATCTTCCTTGCAGATGGGATGTCAATGGTGCTCAGGCTTTGCTTGCGTACAGTGTGTAATGGAGCTGGCAGCATACGCCTGAGTTCATTTAGAATGCAGACAGGGATGTTATTAGGTCCCATGGAGACTTACTTTTGTTGACTTTGATTAGGCATTATGGACCTGCTCCCTGATGATGAGGGGAGAGGTGTGGGTGCTGTGCATATCCACCTATACTGATGGTGGGACAGGGGGGAGGTGTTGTTTTCCCTTAACTTGTCTGCAGCGAGTTGGCTATAGCTTTGGTGTGTGTGTATTTGGTGTGATTGACTACCATTAAAGGGTGGGTTGGGTTGTTGCCTCTGAGATTAAAGACATATGTGAAGGCGGCCTTGTGACTGGCCTTGGTGGATGTGTCCAATTTGTACTCATAGTTATCTTTACAGTAATTCACCTGTGACCTAATATGCTCAGTCAGACAAAGTTTGATGTGCTTCCAAGTTGGCCCTGTACAGCCAATATAGCAATTGATTATGTGGTTTGTGTATTGCTTCTGTCCAGCAAAGGGGATTACTCTACCTTGGTGGAGGCAGGTTTTATGAGTAAGGTATTGCTGAGTCCAGACAGCTATGTAGGTGCCCACAAAGTATTGTGGTGTGGGCCTGGACACTGCTGCTATTTCTAACAAATGGAAAGTTTTCTGTACAGCTACTTCTACCTGCTCTGAGGGGATTTATAGACATTAGTGTACAGTTCATTCTGTTTGACACTGTAAAGGGGTCAAGGGAGATGGTGACCCGAACAGTGATGGCTATGTGGTCAGATATTACCGAGGGGGATGGCACTGTAGGAGTGCTACAATGGCTACTTATGTTGGTTAGAACCAGGTACATGAGATTTCCACCTGCGGTAGGAGTCTTGGCCGGCTGATCCACTGCATTGCCATTGACAAAGCCAAGGAATCTGTGCATTCATGCTCAGGTGGCATAGGTTATGCACACTATGGTTGGGTATTTGAAGTCATCCAGGAGCAGGGTAGACAATTGAATCCTGACAGATTGCAGCAGGTCCCAAAAGGTGTGGTGGTTATCCATAGTCATGGTTGGAGGCCTGTAGCTATCTATGATTTGAGTAGCAGTTTTGTCAACTGTTAACTGGACTCAGGATGTCACCTGTGCATCGTACTGGTTAGCCAACCTGGAAGTGTGCATGTGTATGCTAATGTTCAACATTCCACCTCCTGTGGCTTTGCCAGCCTCCATTTGGGGTCTAAAAGTATGATGGGATAAGTGACCTGGCAAGGTTGTTGTCCTCTCTACATATAGAAAGCAGGTGTCAGTGACTGCACAAATGGCAGCATCATACAGGACAAGGTACGCTTGCATTGACATGGGTTTCATGGTGATAGACCTAGCTCTTGTTAGAGCAAGACATCTGCACAAAGCACACATCAGTGGTGGGCAAAAGCCAGTAAATAGTGTCACTTTATGAATCTAGCTGAAGCACACTTATTTGCCAGCAAAGACGGTGTCACATTCACAGGTGTACTCTGCAGGATATGACGTCTGACAATGAAATGTATGCTAATTTTTTATGACTTCAGTCTTTAATGGTTTGCCAGTGATGTGCCAGACAATATACAACTGTCTGAGGCATTGACTACATATGAGGCAGACATGTGGTCAGTCTGCAAAACTCTGGACAATTGTCAGGTATGGGCTCACTATATCACATACAGTTCAACACACACATGTACATCTCTTACATTTGTAATATATATATCAGAGTAGCATTCACAGATGACATATGAATAATTACAACATCCCAGGTAGCTGGCCTGCCAGTGACACACTCAGTATTGGACAACAGAGACTCCATTAGTAGTCATACATGAGCTGACCTTTGCTGGGGTAACTCAAGGGCCAGATATGTGCTCCATGTCAAAGCAGGCAGGCCAAGCAAAACTGGCCATAGGTGCTGGACAGCAGCATGAGAGTCCAGCAGGTCTTGTTGAGGCCTAGTGTTTAATGTCCCATTTGACATAATTGCATCCCCCCTTCTGCATTCCATTACAAGTTTACATGATTGACATACCTGTTATAGTGCTCAGGAGTTTCCTCACAACAATGCAAATGTTTAGGTTTGTGGAGTCACAGTCTGTCTTTGTGTAGATGGGTTGTGACCTGTATTGCATAGGTAGCAACTTGTCTTTTGAAGGTACTGTTCATGAGCAGGTGATGGCCTGTGCACCAACTTGTGTCTTCCACTTGCTACTTGCATCAAGAGCAGCTATGTTGTCTTTCCATTTGCCAATGCCATAGCAATACAGTGCTATAATTACTGCCTTCATGTGTGTGTTGCCCCATTTCCTTGCCTGTGTGTAGGTGTGGGGGGCTACAGCTTCACAGACAGTAGGTGAGAATACCTCTCAGGAGAGGACATGTGGGAGACAGCCCATGGGTAACAAAGCTCCAGAATTGGGTACAGATTGTAAGTCAGTAGTGAGGGTTGTTACTGAACATTTTCTGCATGACTTGACATCTGGCAGTGATATGTCTCTGACATACCTCTCAACTGTCCTGATGTCCACAGACTGCTCAGAGGTTTGTCTGTTCCTCAGACAACATCTGTTTTTGTGGAAGCAGTAGGGTAATGTGAGGATTGTAGCCAGTAACTGTTGACATCCATTGGAGTTTCAGACATCATATCCTTCAGGGATGTAGCCTGTGACACTGGCAACTGTTTCAGTTTGTAACACTGTTATGTGAGATATGTCCCTCTTTCTGACCCATATCCTCCAAGTATGTCTTCTTTCAGCTTTTTCCCTGTTAGGGGTTGCCACAGTAGATCATCTGTCCACTCATGATTGGCAGTGGAGTTTTACAGTGTTGAGTTGCCAGCCCAGCACCCAACCTTCCACAGAAGGCACACACATGGACACACTCATGCCTAGGGCCAATTTAGAGTGTTCAATCCATCTACAGCATGTCTTTGGGATGAAAATGGAGCACCCAGAGGAAACCCACATGACCACAGGAAGGACATGCAGACTCTGCACCAAAGACACCCCAGCCGAGGATTGAACTGGAGCACCTCTTGCTGTGAGGCAACAACACTAACCACTGCACCACCATGGCCATCCTCATGTCCTCCAAGTATGTCACAGATCCTTTTTCTATCTGACTGTTTCTGCTGCTACGGCTGTTGGTTGTCTATCAGGTGTGTATGTTTGTAGGAGCAGACTGAGAAATGTCCTGTATCACTTCAGAATTCCCAGTACACTATGGGTTGGGCTAGTAAGTCAGTGTAGTATGTGACTGGGAATCAGGATATGTCCATTCAGTCATTCTACTCTAGAGTTAATTTGGGTTACTGGTATGGTGCTGTGACTGTGGTACAAATGGTTGTGGGTGGACATTTATGCACCACTGTCTGCTTTTCCCTACAGTTCCATCCCTGTAGTGCATGATATATTTGAATATACATGTGTAATTGCCTAGAGCTGATGTGGGTTAGTGTCCTGTTGGTTTTATTCTGGTTCAGAAGGTGCTGGAAGACATGGTTGGCAACTGTCATGGATTTTTCTATTCTGTTATATCACTGAGGTCATTCCTCTCCACTGTACAGATGTCTAGACACTATCCTGATGCGTGGCTCATATGTTTTGTCTGCTGGCCACAACAGTTGTGGGTTTCTGAGAAATTATTGGGATGATGTGAGCATTGACATCAGTAAATAATGACATTCATTCATGTTTCAGACCTAGAATCTATCTGGCATTGTATATTAAAGCACACCACGCCACTCTAGCAGACTTTTACCTGTCTGACAGCCATATTTCAAATATGTCACTATTGTTTGTCCTTTATCCCCCCAATTTGTCGGGCTTTTTGCAGATGTGTTGCAGTAAGAGGTTGGTTATCTGTCTATATATCTATGTATGAATATATATATTTATATTTACATATATATATATATATATATATATATATATATATATATATATATATATAGATAGATAGATAGAGATATATATATATATATATATATATATATATATATATATATATATATATATATATATATATGTATATAACAGTACTACGGATATATAATTCCCCCTTACATTGAATGACTGTTGTGCATGGATATATTTGTAAAAACATTGCATGGTTCAACATCTGAGATGGTGTAGAGGGATGTTGCTGTGATTTTTGTATGCAGGGACCTGGGTTCCGCACTAAGAAATGGTCACTTTTTTCATTAGTGTTAAATGACCAAAATGAATATGTTTGTAAAAGCATTGCACACTCCCACAGCTCAGATGGTGTAGTGGATATTGCTGTGATTGTAGTGCACAGCATCCCGTGGCAGGATGTTGATTTTGTTGCTGAGCAGAACATGGGCTGATGGAGACAGAGTGATTAAGACACTTTTAAGCAGTTGTAAGCGGGTTTGCATATTTTGTGTGGAGCTAAGAAATGCTAACAGATGGTTAAGCCCTGTTAGCTTCACTTAGCACCACTTACGCTTACACCCGTGCTAATTTTCTTTAAAGAAAAGAAAAAAGTGTGATAGGAAAGTGGTGACATGGGGGAAAGTAGAGGGGAAAACGTTATGAAAAGCAGCTAGGGATGTGCAGGATGGGTATAGGAAAGGACCATAGCTCTGCATTTCTTCGGCAGCAACAGCTGTGAAGAAAATGTGTAGAATCTGGAATTTACAGCCTCACGCACCACAGGAAGTGGTGTTGGTGACAGATATTTTCAGAATAATCTTTGGGTTGAGTGATTAGTTTCACTGTACATGGGGATGAAATGTACAGCTATGTATGGGGCAATGTTTTTTTTTTTTTGCGTGACAGATTACCTTTTTTATGTTTAAGGTGAGAGTGGCATATTGGGAAGGGCTGTAGGTATGTTGTGGAAAGTAGGTTGGGTGGGATAGGTGGGATTTACAGACAGACAAGACAAACAAGAGAGCAGACAGGGGTGGTATATGACACATGAGGGGGATAATCACCTTTGACTGGGAGGGTTGTTGGGAATCCAAAGCCCATGAGCCCCCAAATGGATAGAGTGGGACTGAGTTCCAAACCCATGGGCAGTCACCACTGCTCCTTCATGGCCTTGAAGTTGGCTCTGCTGGGTGCTGGACAGGTGGGGTGGCCTGCCCCTCTAGGTGCACCAGGTGGCCCTCAATCTGGCGCAGCTGCCCATCCAACTCTGCTCAAATGGCACTGTGCACCAAACCCTGGAACTGTCTGCGGGTGAGAAGCTCCTGTCTGTGCCCACTCCCAGGGGTTTGATGGGCCCTGTCCCCTGAGGTGGTTCCACCCATATGTGGTGCAGGACCAGCAGACGAGGAAGTCTCGGGTTTTGTGCCAGACGTGCTGGGGCCTGGTGATATAGCCAGGTGAGGCAGGACAGGCGGATCCTCCAGGATCTGCCTTCCCAAATGTGCTATGATGTTGAGGTTTTAAAACATATGTTGGCTAGTCTGAACAAACACATTTCAAGATCAGTTATAAGAGCATGCATGGATGTTCCAATTAACCCCATAAAACAGATTTGAAACAGTTGCATAGCAAAACAAACATATGCATAAATGGAACAAATGTATGCATTGTAACAGCATGGCAGTAACATGGACAGCAACAGGCCACCAAGAATGGTTATTTGAACATGGTATGTTAACATGCAACCGATCAAATATATGAACAATAATAGAACACAAGTCCCAACATTAGGTTTGGAGAGAAACATACCTGTAGTATATGAATTATGGTATTGATCCAGATGAGGGGTGGGGGGGAGAGACAGAAAGTTCATTAACAACTGTTTATGCTTCTATTTTCCACAACAGTACTGCTCAATACACTATGGGTCTGCCCTCACTTTATTTTATTACTTATTTATTTTCACTTTATTTTGCATTTGGGGAGGGTGGCCTAATGGTTAAGGTGTTTACCTTGCAAACACAAGGTACAGGGTTTGAATCTTACAAGGAATATTTGGCTAGGCTTAAGATGACTTGCAAGGGCAGTTAGTCTAGTACTAATCTATGAACCTATTTGGTGACTGGGATAGTCCAGCTGGCTACATGTCCATTTTTAGTGGAAGCCCAGGGAGAAAAGCTCCAAGGTAGAAACCAAAATACATTGTATAAAACCTAAAATGTAAAATAAACATACACATAGAACATAAAAAAATGTTATTTACAAAATAATTCAGATTAACAATTGATGCATTTAGTAATCAACAGTTTTACATATGATGAGGACCTAGAAGCCTCAGGATAGTTGAGAAACACTGATGTAATTCCTTTGCAATAGTAGTGAATGTGTTAGTCAGGTTTAGAACATGGGCAAGACCAATGTAATTTAAAGTATTGTTTTAGACTATTTATGAATTGACTTATGGAGGTTTCTAGAGTAATATTTTCTGGAACTGAATTCCAAATTTTGCCAACATAGTTAGCAAACAGAGAGGCACCGGCTGAGTTATAAGCTTTGATAGTTTGGACAAGCAGTTTGTTTGATGATCTAAGTGTACTGAGGTGGCTGTAGGGGTAAATTATGGGTTTGAGTGCTGGTGTTTTATCAGGATGGTTTAATGCTTTAAATGCAACTAACAGCTGGTTAAGCTGGATTAGTGAAGGTAGTTCTAACCACCCTAGTGTTTTTAGGTTAGTACAGTGATGTGTCTTGTAGGGCATGCAAGTGGCAAATCTGGCAATGTGATTATAGCAAGTTGATAATTTAGTGAATTCAGTTTTACCTAGATTAGTCAACAGAGTAGGAAGCATAGAGTATGGTCACAAGTAAGTAGGAGTGGGCAATGGCAGTTCGAGCAGGTGGGGTAAGTTTTTTTGTTAATGATTTTGATAGTATTGTTAATGTGTTTATCATATTTAAGGTTATTGTGTATAATGACTCCTAATAGTTTTGTATGGGAGTCTGGAGAGATTGCAGTGCTGTTATTAGAATATATAAAAAACAAGAGTGGGTTAGACCTGTTGGTGGTGGAGAAATGTAGCAATTTAGTTTTTTCAGGATTTAAAATCAGACGACAATCACAGCCATTTTTCCACTGTGTTAACGGTTAGCTGTGATTATGTACACAGATCTAACTGAGAGGAAGCTGAAAAATATCAGAGTGGAGTTGTCCTCATATTGAATGCAAGTTGCATTTGGAATGACAGTATAGAGATCATTAATAAATATAGAAAAAAAAGAGGTACCAGTATGGATCCCTGGGGAACTCCTATAGTATTAGGTAGAAGGCTAGATAGTTTATTCTGCCATAGGACAGCCTGCTGTCTGACATTCAAATAAGACTGGAACCATTGGACAGCAGTCTTATCTAAGTAGGTAGTTTTTAGGGTCTGGATTAGTAGCTGGTGACTGACCATATCAAACACCTTGGCTCATAGCTTCTGTAGCACAAATATATCTACTAAACTGTCAGCCTGGAATGGTATGGGGCAAACTGTGACAACTCTGGGTACATGACTAGAAGGGACTCATACATGTCAGGGTTACATATCTGGCATAGAAGGGGTACCCTGAACTGCTGCTATGTGAATGTGCTACTGGGGTACTTCAACTGGTTTCTTATCTGTGTCCAGGGTTATTGTCAGCAGTGACCACTAGCCATGACAGCGTGACACTTGAGAGACATGTATCAGGAAGATTGCATGTTGTATGTACCTGTCCTGCTGTCATTTGCAGGCATGTGGTGGGACAGTTGAACAGCTGTGCACAGTTTATTAGTATACCCTTCATACAGCTACTACCAACATTTTTTTACCTGTAAAACCTGTGGAGAAAATATCTGTTAACACTACCTGACTTTTTACATTTATTCCTAATTCCTTGTGTGTAGATATGCACATATCTTAATACCACTCCCTGGATTCAAACCGTCTCTGGATGTGTAAAATTAACAACTAAGCTATTTCTCTCTTATCACACCAAGCTACTGAAGAACTGCATTTTTTGTGTCACTGGTTTCTACCTAATATTCTCTTGGTTAGACAGTCTGAACTTGTAATTCTGTGATACATGCATGACAGATAGTTACTGTACTGTGCATTAATCCTTTGGATTACTACAATCTGGAAAGCAAAATATTAACACAAGGAAATGCTGGATTGAACACACTTTGAAACTTTACACATTACTATTCAGGGTTCAGAGCTTAGTGCAATGTATATTTCACATTTCAGTTATATCTTGTTTTACAGCTCCACCATCTACAGTTTTTCTTAACAGCTGGTTCACAGAACAACCTCAGTTAATATATGCTGTCACAGCCATATTTGCTGTGAAGAACCTGTATGCATTCTATATGTCTACAACAACATACCAGAATAAACACAACAGTTTTTTTGTAGGAATCTATATTATACATCAATATTAGTCGATCAACTTTTTTTATTTGTTCAGTTCACACGGTAGCAATATACCTACTAGCAGTAAACAATGTACTCCTTCATATTTATTTGAACAATATACTGCAAAATATATTTGTACTCACCAGCCTGAAGGGGCAGCCTCAGCAGTTTGTTGGCATGGGCTTCTACATTACAAGCTCTCCCTGCTGCAGCTGTAGGGGAGAAAAAGAAACATTATGCATACCTGTCTATCACATTTTCAGGCTAGTATTTTTTAAAGACTACTTGATAGTGATACTTACTCACTACTGGAACATTCTGTGCCCATGCATCTTGGATCCAGTGGGCCAAAAGTGCCCCCTTCATCTGCTTTAGGTCAGCATAGTGGTGCTGTACCTGCTCACCAGTTTGGGGGTAGTCAGTAGTACTGGTGAGATTAAGTGCAAGATGGTCCCAGTCCTCTGCTTTGTATTGTGAACCCTGGCACTGGCCCTGCAAAAGTCTCTCCTCATGGTTTTCTACAAGGAGTCCAGCCATGACCCTGGACTCCTGAATGCTCCAGCACTGTGCACAAAAGCACGCTCCTTCACCTACACCAGCCATAGTACTTGCACAGATCAACTATAACAGATTCTGGCTGTATTCTTGTCTGCACCATTTAAATAAGGAGATATTGTCATCCTTTGCTGTCATTGGACCATTTTGAATATGTTAAGCTTCGCTAAGCAGTGCGCAGATCCGCTAAGCCGAGTTGAACAGTGCTTAAAGGGGTAACTGCTGAGCACTGCTTAACAGTGTGCAAATCCACTTAACCGAGCTACCTGCTGCTTAGCATTCACATCTAAATGATGCTTAAACCTGGAAAGTATACCTGAGCATTGCTAACCATTGCTCACTTTTCAGTTTTAAAAAATTATCAGAATAATGACTTTAAAATCAAGTTGGAGGTTGCAGGAGCAAAACAGGTCCAAAAAATGAAGAGTATCTCAAGACAACTATGTAAAAAGAATGAGTATTTATTTAAAGATGAGCACTTTCACTGTTAACACAGCTTCTTCAGATCTAAGTTAAAATAAATAAAAACTTAAAATGGTTCTTTTATATAATCACCTCTGGTGGTCAAACAAGCAATTACAATGAAGAAAACATAAACTGATTCTTTTGTGTGATCACCTCTAGAGGTCAAACAAGTAATTACAATGAGGATACATATAATGAATGAATAACAAGTTGGATATGCATCATAAAATCACAAATCAAATAGATATTGAATGCTCAAACAATGCCTGTCCTGAAAATACAGAAAATCCCAGTCAACTACATTTCCAAATGAAATGACATGAAAAATATGTAACCTACATAAAGATATCATGAATAAAAGTGAGTATTGAAGGGGGGGGGAGAAAAAAGTTAAATTCTCTAGTGGTCAAACAAATGATTACAATGAAAAGAACATAAACTGGTTCTATTGTATGATCACCTCTAGTGGTCAAACAAGTCAATACAATAAGAATGCATGTAATGAATAACCAGTTGAATATACAAAATATATGTCCTGAAATCACAAATCAAATGAACATTAAACGCTCTTGCAATGCCTATCCTAAGGATACAAAAAGTCCTGGTCAACTACATTTCAAATGGAATGACATGAAAAATAGTGAACCTATGTGAGAAATGTCATAAGTGAAAGTGTGTGTTGAAGGGGGGGGGGAGAAGAAAAATGAGGTAAAATACTAGTACAGATGTCACTGGAGAAAGCAAATATAATCTATTTAATATTCCTACGTGTTCTTAGTCTCGGTTTTATCGAGGCTCTATCATTGAGGCCAGATCCTTTATCTGCCCTAAGCTGAACTATCCAGTCACATTCCTTGTTCTCTGTGCCCTAATATCACCGCTTATTGCTGGAACTATAGTTTCAAGTACCTAAAACAAAACAGTGCGATCTTCCTGCAAGACTGACGGTTTCAGCTAGGGCATTATAAGGTGAACCCTTCCTTATGTGATAGATGTGTACCTCATTCTGTCCCTTAATGATCGTTGGTTTTCCCAACATAAAGTGCAGATCTGACAGGTGGCCAAATATACCACATTAGTGGTCATGCAGTCAGCCTCCACATTTATTTCATATGACAAGCGTGTCAGGATGTAAAAGTTGCTGTCTTCATTAATAAATTGACAGAAATTACATCTACCACACGGTTTAGTATGGCCTGCTACTTTGTTTACTGTTCCATACTTAGGATTGCATGGCATCTTTTTAAGATTATTCTTATTCTTACAAAACTGGGAGTTTCACCAACATGACTTGATTTAGATCAACATGATGATGGACCAATATTTATTGATGATATCTCTAATCTCATTATTGATGAATAACATGTTCCCTATTCACGGGTGTTGAACCAGACGTCCAATAGTTGGTAACACGCAGTTCTGCTGTTCAGAAGGATCAGTTTCATATTGTATCCTCTGCAAAGTCTACTTTAATCCCCTGTTCAGATAGCCTCGCCCTGACGCTTCCGGCTCGACGCACCATAACATTCCTATAGGAGTGCATCGATTCATGAGCAGTATGACATGGTTTCCTATATTCCCGTTAACATTTGGAAGCTTCAACAACCAGGACAATTCTGTTACATGAAACGCATTGTAAATTTGAGACAATCCACAGATTATTCATGACCGAAGTTGTTAGTGCCATTCCATATCACAACACAATCGACAAAACGTTCAGAGTCTAACGCACCACAGAACAAGACAGTTCCCAGTGTGCAGTGAACATGTTGGCTTATTGGCACGAAGTCCATATTACGCCATCTACCTGTTTCATGATGTCATTGAAAACAAAATTGTTTCATCACAGTTCCAGGAACACCTTGTCACCATAAATCAAACAGTGATGCCATTGTCACATAATCATCGCGATGCCATTAACTGGGAGTTCAATCACAAACTTGTTCTGCATTGCCTCAGATATGCTTCCATACAGAGCTGACTCATTCACGCCAGAGAATTGTCCATGGCGGGTCACCGGCCCTTATGTTTCAGGCCATGTATAACTGGAATCGCGGCATTACCAGAAGTATTCATAACACGATCAAACCACTTTTATGAATGTTCGATAGATGTTATATAAACGACTTATTGCCGATAATCAGTCTCTTTATAAAATTTATCATGCAGCATACTAGACATAGAATCATAGTAGTGTACTATGATTCTATGTCTAGTATGCTGCATGATAAATTTTATAAAGAGACTGAGTTATCAGCAGTAAAAGAAGTCGTTTTATATGTACATAACATCCTATCAGACATTCATAAAAGTGGTTTGATTGATCGTGATTTACATGAATACCTTCTAGTGAAAATACCCTTGATTCCAGTTATACATGGCCTGCCGAAATTACATAAGAATGCCAGTGACCCACCCATGAGACCAATTGTCTCTGGCCGTGGATGGGTCACTGAGCACATCTCTGTATACATAGAGAAACATCTGAGGCAAGTACTGAACAAGAATAAGTTTGTATTGAGGGACTCCAAACAGTTCTTAATAGAACTATATGATTGTCTTAATTGTAATGGCATCACTGATGAATATATGTTCGTGACCTTCGTTATACAATCACTCTTTACGGTCATTCCGAACACCTTAGGACTTACGTTTATTTCTGAATATCTTAAAGAACATAGCAAGTACGACATAGTGAAGATTGATTTATTGGTACACTTCCTGGAACTAGTATTGGAAAACAATTTTTTTGTTTTCAATGACATCATATACAAACAGGTAGATGGCGTAGCTATGGGGACTTCCTGTGCCAATAGCTAAGCCAACATGTTCCTTGCACACTGGGAACAGTATATCTTGTTCTGTGAGACATTATTTAAAGAACACGTTAAGTTCTATCGACGTTTTGTCGATGATTTGTTTGTGATATGGAATGGCACTTTAGAACAACTTCAATTGATGCACACTATCATGAATAATCTAATTGATTGTCTCAAATTTACAATGCAGTTTTCATATAACAGAATTGAATTCCTGGATTTGTATATTGAAAAACTTTCAAATGGTCTTATTAATACAGGAATATGCAGGAAACCATGTCATGTTAATACCCTGCTCATGAGATTGAGCATGCACCCTCCTTTTGTATTCAGGAATGTTATGGTAGGTCAGGCCATTAGAGCATCAAGGCTAAATCCTTTGGAGGCAGGCTTTGTATCTGAACTAGGGGACATTAAAAGTAGACTTTTGCAGAGAAGATGCAATATTAATGAAACTGATCCTTCTCTGGAACGAGCCTTAGGACTACGTAACACCGTAGCTACACCATATTTTGGACGTCACAGTTCCAACACCGAGGTGAATAGGGAACACAGGTCATCTCATGTTAAGTTTTCAACATATTATTCATCAGATAATAATGAGATTAGAGATATCATCAATAAATATTGGTCCATCATGCATGTTGATCCTAAATTAAGAGTCATAGTTGGTGAAACTCCCAGTTTTTTGTATAAGAATAAGAATAATCTTAAAAAGATGCTATGCTATCCTAAGTATGGAACAGTAAACAAAGTAGCAGGACATACTAAACCGTGTGGTAGATGTAATTTCTGTCAATTTATTAATGAAGACAGCAACTTTTTACATCCTGACACGCTTATCACTTATGAAATAAATGTGGAGGCTGACTGCATGACCACTAATGTGGTATATTTGGCCACCTGTCAGATCTGCTCCCACTTTTATGTTGGGAAAACCAACCGATCATTAAGGGACAGAATGAGGGAACACATCTATCACATAAGGAAGGGTTCACCTTATAATGCCCTAGCGAAACACGTCAATCTTGCAGGAAGATCGCACTGTTTTTGTTTTAGAGTACTTGAAACTATAGTTCCAGCAATAAGAGGCGGTGATATTAGGACGCACACAGAGAACAAGGAATGTGACTGGATAGTTCGGCTTAGGGCAGATAAAGGATCTGGCCTCAATGATAGAGCCTCGATAAAACCGAGACTAAGAACACGTAGGAATATTAAATAGATTGTATTTGCTTTCTCCAGTGACATCTGTACTAGTATTTTACCTCATTTTTCTTCTCCCCCCCCTTCAACACACACTTTCACTTATGACATTTCTCACATAGGTTCGCTATTTTTCATGTCATTCCATTTGAAATGTAGTTGACTAGGACTTTTTGTATCCTTAGGATAGGCATTGCAAGAGCGTTTAATATTCATTTGATTTGTGATTTCAGGACATATATTTTGTATATTCAACTGGTTATTCATTACATGCATTCTTATTGTATTTACTTGTTTGACCACTAGAGGTGATCATACAATCGAACCAGTTTATGTTCTTTTCATTGTAATCATTTGTTTGACCACTAGAGAATTTAACTTTTTTCTCCCCCCCCCCTTCAATACTCACTTTTATTCATGATATCTTTTATGTAGGTTACATATATTTTTCATGTCATTTCATTTGGAAATGTAGTTGACTGGGATTTTCTGTATTTTCAGGACAGGCATTGTTTGAGCATTCAATATCTATTTGATTTGTGATTTTATGATGTATATCCAACTTGTTATTCATTCATTAGATGTATCCTCATTGTAATTACTTGTTTGACCACTAGAGGTGATCACACAAAAGAATCAGTTTATGTTTTCTTCATTGTAATTGCTTGTTTGACCACCAGAGGTGATCATATAAAAGAACCATTTTAAGTTTTTATTTATTTTAACTTAGATCTGAAGAAGCTGTGTTAACAGTGAAAGCGCTCATCTTTAAATAAATACTCATTCTTTTTACATAGTTGGTCTTGAGATACTCTTCATTTTTTGGACCTGTTTTGCTCCTGCAACCTCCAACTTTATTTTACTTCTAAGTGCTTTTTAAACTGGGTGACAGGTAGCATTCATCTGGTGTATTCAGTGGTGTGCTGTTTTAAGAATAATGACTTTATTTAGTAAGTGTATATGATTTACTTTACATCACATCCCTCTATATGCTTTCATTACATTAGCAAGGGGTGTGACTATACTATATGGGACACTTGTGTATACATGGGTGGTTTCACGTTATATGCACTCACACTTCCATTTTACACCAGCTACACTACCCTGGTTGACAAAAATCAATTACTACATGCTTTCAGATGAAAATAATGATTTTAACACTGCTTTTCCATGTAAAAATAAATTGCCTACCTTGGTACTCAAACCGTGAACACCTGCTTGTAAAGCTGGGACTCTAACCATTACATTATCTCAGTTTGGGAGCTTTAGCTGCATATTTTTATTTATCTCCTGTGGGGTATTTAAGCAATGCTGGGCAGAGGGCCCTAACATGCACACCCACTCAGCTATGCTTAAATATGCCTTAGTATGGAAAAAAAAATAACTATTTATTTTCTTGTTCAGCTTTGTTACTCTAGGAGATTGACAGGTATGTGAGGCAGACATCTGGGCATTTTGCAGACACCTGCACAGTTGAGGGCTTTGCCCATATGGCACTTTCACATGGCAGACATTTCTGTTTCAGTCTTCATAATCTGCAGGAAGTCTGTGCTACTGCAAACCTTTTTTTTCTGTCAGCGTTCAGGTTTGTCAGTGCACTTTATATAACATGTCCCTATTTATGTGCCTTTGTCCACCCATTATTTATGCCTTTGTACTGCTTTATTGCTCTAGGATGGTGAGAAGTATGTGGGGAAGGCATATGGGCATTCTGCAGACAGCTGTACAGTTAACGGCTATGGCTGTATGG
Source organism: Protopterus annectens (assembly GCF_019279795.1). Taxonomy (NCBI): domain Eukaryota; kingdom Metazoa; phylum Chordata; order Ceratodontiformes; family Protopteridae; genus Protopterus; species Protopterus annectens. Next base: position 869,722,139 of record NC_056726.1, read on the forward strand.
CGCTTTCACATGGCAGACATTTCTGTTTCAATCTTCATACCCTGCAGGAAGTCTGTGCTACTGCAAACCTTTTATTCTTTCAGCTTTCAGGTTTGCCAGTGCAATATTTTATACATTTCCCTATTTTTGTGGATTTGTCCCACCATTATTAATGGCTTTGTACTGCTTTAGTGCTCTAGGTGGGTGGAACTATGTGAGGCAGGCATCTGGGCATTCTGCACATGCCTGTACAGTTGACGACTATAGCTGTACGGCACTTTTAAAATGCAGGATGCATGTGACAGAACCTGTCACACACCCCTTGCATTTCCTTCATGATCTGCTGGCTATTTCAGTTTCTGTAGACACTGACATAAGATATTTTATTAGCTGTCAGTATCCGTAGATACTGACAGCACTTTTACAATGCAGGGGATGTGTGACAGAACCTGTCACATACCCTCTGCATTGTTTCTTGCTCCACCAGATATTTCAGTGTCCAGAGACACTGAAATATACATTTTAATTTCATTTCAGTGCCCGTGGACACTGAAATACTTTAGAAAGTACGGCACTTTCTGAGTGCAAGGGGCGTGTACTACTTAAACATTCCCCCTGCACTTGTTAACTGTTCATGGCCGTTTAGCCTTAACAGCAGCGTTCCTTCATGAATATGCAAGGCATGCTACTGGTAATGCTAATGCTACATGGACACAAAGCACTCCGTGCAGGAATAGCACTATTCCTGCATGGAGTTTATTGAATCCAGGGGAGTAACTATTATGTTTGTTATATTTTGTAAACAACTTAGAATATCTCAGCAACCGCTCAAGTTACACACATACTGTAAACAGCATTTGATTCATCTAGCTGGGTGCATTCATATAAGGCTAAGGAATTCTGTCTTTGTTACTTGGTTGTTGAAATATTTAGAACAATGTGAAAATGATATCTATATAAATTAATATCATAAAAACAAAAGTTAATATCTCTTTACTTGCAATAGACAGACGTGAAATATTAATGCAGTTGAGTTTGCCATTGTGTAAGCTTTAAGAAGAAATCTTTAAAAACCTTGTACATAGCATGGTTTTGGAATTATTGATGCAAATGTGAACAAGCAATATTTGAAGTCTAGAGGCATCAGTAGGAGTTAACTGCAGATGCACCTGGAGATGTCACTCAGATGTAATGAGTTAATGGCATTCTAGTGTTTTAGCTACTCGGCTTCTGAGTACCCATGATTGTATTATTTTTTATGTCTTTATGGGTACATTCAGGCCAATAAATTTAAACTCCTCTGGCTGTAGACATCCATGGTGTAGCCTTTTTTACCTCATCAGTAAAGCCTAAATGAATTGCTTGGCTATACTTTAGAAGTGCAGAGTTTAAAATCAAGCCTAATATACACAAACATTAGGGTACCTGCAAAATATCCCATCCCATAGGATATTAACATTCAAGCCAAAGGGTTAAAAAGGTCAAAAAGATAAACCATTCAGTAAAAACTACAAGAAAGGTCCAGCCATGCTACAGTCTTCATTGGTATAAAACTTTAATCCTCCTGTGGTATATGTCCATGGGATATATGTAAATGACTACTTAAGGACCCACATATCCCATTGGCCTCCACTACAGGAGATTTAAGATTTTAGACCATGAAGGTTTCAGCTTGCCTGTGTCTTTCTTGCAGTTTTTACTGAATGGTTTGTCTTTGTGGACTTTCTACCCCTTGGTTTTGATGCTCGTACATTTTTGTTTGCTCCCAGGCTGCTATGGTATAATCAGAAAATCCTGTCAGATGACACAGAATCAGGAAGTAATTGGGCAGCTACTTAATGTAAGCTTTTAAAATTTTAAAAAAGTATAGGTATACCTATTTAAGAATCCAAGGCCCACTTCACATGATAAGACCATAATCAAAAAAAAAAAAGAAACTGAAAAAGCCTTTGCATGTGATCTTTAAATAAATCCAGCGGTGATTTCCTTTCTTCTTCTGCCTTCTACTATCTAATCCCCTGGTTCAATAAACCCCTTTAGTGTTTGAATTCAGTCATCTGGGTCCTATTGGTAAGCTGTTGATGTTCCAAGGTTAGCCTGTATGTTGATCTAGACCTGTTTGAGAACTTTTCCAGACCAAATATATATATATATATATATATATATATATATATATATATATATATATACATACAAACATACAAATACTACACTCTTTTGGTCATAGCTTGTTGCCAACCAAACATATGACTAAATCATGATGTAATGTCACCTGTAACTTCACTATACTATTTTACATATTTAATAAGAATGACTTAATAAAGGTGCTTCCATATACTTAATCTTAAAATAGTTCATTCATACAAGATAAGAAAAGTCTAATAATTAGTTCATCTTGCAATACTGAGAAATAAAACTTTTTAAATAAAGTTCCTTATTTGTTTGTCACTGTATTTGGCTAAAACAAGTGCTGAGTAACACCTTATCAGATCCAAAATGTGCACCATGCTTAATATTGTGGCCACAGTATCATTTGTAAATGTTACCCTTCTTTGATCTCGTTATTCACTGAAGGTCAGTGACTTATCGTTACGCAATACTTTGATATATTGATGTCAGTAGATAAATTTAGACTAGGGTCATTCAGATTTCTTGAACTGGCATTACCATCCCTAAAATGTTTTGCTGACATGGCAAGAAATTTATTAATTTCCCCCTGAACTGTGAAGCAACTCTATCACTTCCACTGATGACAGTTGTCTCTCCAAAAGTCCAGAGCAAATCATATGAAGAAATAAGGATTCTGTATAGTGCTAGATGGCTTGGTGTTGCAAGTTCAAAACAATCGCTTCTAATCATGACCAAATGTTATCAACAAAGCAACCAGCAAACCAGACCAAACCAAGCTGCATAAATATCCAGATCCACAGGATGCAATTAAGTAAAGCAAAATCAATTTCAGATTGGAAGACAGGCAAAAAAAATACATAATAATACTATTTTGATGTACTCCAGTGCTTTCCTTTATTGACTTAACCAAACTATTTCAGAAAAAGGGCAGGAATGCTGCAGTATATGTTACATACATCAAGCAAAAATCATGGGACAAAACTAATAATTCACATCAGAATACAAATCAGAGCACAAAACACGAGAAAAATAAAATAGATAAAAAAACACCAAATTCTGAATCTTGAGTAAGTGATAAGTGTAAAACACCAAATACTTTGGTGTGACACTATTTACTTTGTTTCAGTTTTAGGCACTTCTTACTTAAATATCTGTTCAATCTCAGGGGTTAACCTGAATTTAATTTTAACTGACAGATTGGTTCTTCTTTTCCCTTCACATTATTAAGACATCCCCATGGACATCAGACTTTAGCTTGTACACCAAAAAAATAAACAAATAAATATATAAATTCATAAATATTTGAATAAAGAAAAAACAAATTTTAAAATTCACAGGCGCTGACCTGCTTAAAGACAGTATTACTAGAATTATTGTTGCATACTGTATATGGAAACTCATAAATCCTCTGTGACAGGGTCCATGTTTCATTGCCAAAACATAAGCTGTCACAAGCTAAAGATGTACCACTGCTTCTCTGCTCCAGCCATAACTATCTGCTACTGTAGTTGGCATATTATGTTAATTTGAAATGAGGATAGGATCATTGGTTATAAAGGGGGTCTGCATGATATTACTTTTCTTTAAACTGTATGGTGTATTATCTAATTCTAAGACAACTTTTAACTACTGGACATTTAACTGGTCAAACATGGTGCATTATCAGTTTTGTAGGTGCCATCACTATCCCCAAGGATGATCTACCAATTCTCCCAGATAATACAACTAAACTAACTGATATCAACTTTACACTCCACAGGAAATGCTCATGAAAAATACTTTCTAGCCGCCCTGCTTCACTGCCCAAATGGCTTATTACCAAAACTGCACTAATATCTGAGGATGTACAAGACATGAATTACTTAAATAATTTAGAAATAAATGAAACCTTATACTTTCTGTTAAAAAGCACCTTTCAAAAATTCATCAGTATTAAGCATTTGAAAAGTAGTTTAGCTAATCTTAGAAAATGGGTGAAGAGTACATCTTCACTCTGACTGGAAAGCGAATATTCTCCAAAAGAATGTTCATGTGTTGACAATGCCCAGTAGAATGTAAGAATGTAAGTTAAAAATGTAATTCATGTGTGTGTGTGTGTGTCTGTGTGTGTGTGTGTGTGTGTGTGTGTGTGTGTGTGTGTGTGTGTGTGTGTGTGTGTATGTGTGTGTGTGTGTGTGTAGGTGTACATGTGCGAGAGACAGAGAGACAGAAGGAGAGAGAAAGCCAAAAAGCATCAACAAGAGAAAGACAGACCTAGCACATACAAACTTCTTTCAACAGCAATAGGCAGTCCATCAGCATGAATTGTTCAAACAAGAAGAAATAGAAACCTTAATTTCTGGCATTATTGTCTTTCATCCTGACTTTAATCCTTGTGATTCACAAGAACATATAACATTCTGCAAGGACCAGAGCAGATATAAGCAGCAAAATCAGGGACAATTAAGAGGTTGCAATATTTTGCATTCTGCTATGAGACATCTAAGGTATATTCACTCAAAAAAGTGGCAGCATCCGCTGGTCATGTGTGTGTGTGTGTGTGTGTGTGTGTGTGTGTGTGTGTGTGTGTGTGTGTGTGTGTGTGTGTGTGTGTCTGTGTATGTTTTATTCATTGCATTTAATAACTGGGTAAGTGGGCTGTTTCTTAGACCCTTTTCATTCAAGACACACTCCTGAAGCTTTAATCACAAACGCAATATAGCCGCAACTAAATAAAATAATAAAACAAACAACTTAAATAAAAAAACACTTTAATACACAATCAAATACAATGTAAATAACACCATCAAAAACTGCAACTGGTAAGTGCTTTCATTCCTTTTGGAACTTCATCAGACCTTGGGAGCTGTTGCTTTCATGTTAGGACATGAATAAATGAGTGTTCATGGGTTCTGTTCAAGCAGCTTTATTACATGCAAACACATTACTACTGTTGACTATTGACTGTAACTTAAGTAACTTATATAGAATTAATGACTATGATCTTGCATGCTTACTCCCTAGCTGCTTCTACAAAATGGCACTGAGGTTGTGCATGTGTGCAGATTATATACATGCAAGTATAGCCTCACATGCTTCTTAATGATATAAGCACACACACTTTACAGTCTGCTCTACATCCTCCCTCTTTGACAAATAGACAATACAATTGTTAAGAGACTGTTTGGCATACAGAAATTACAGGTAATCTATAGACATGCATTATACAATACTAAACATATAGGTATATACAATCAAGAACACATTTGTGTGTATTTCACACTTGGTTTAAATACTCGTCCATATCATGTGACATAAAATTGGGACAGTTTCTGCAAAATGGTTGACCTGTGGAATGTTCAAGTCACTTTCTGGAACAGAATCAGAATTTTGAACACATTCTGGTGTGGAAACAGTGTCTGAACTCATTCTTTGATTTAGAGTTTGCATCACAGATACAATGTTGTGATTGCAATGATGATGATGGTTCTGGTACAGGAAGAAGATGTTTGTAATTCCTCCTATACTCCACTCTTTCAAATTTAGCAAGTAAGATCTCAGCTCGGCACAAATGCCTGTAATCTGTCCTATTCGATCAAAACCTTTTGGTGTCTGAATTCATACCGCCTCTCCTTTCCTCAACAGACAAAGTAGTCTGCTCGTTCGGTCATAATTACATTTCTGGATATTACGCTTCTTAAACAATTGATGGATTTAGTGTGCTTCAACTTAGGCTGCAAGAAACTTGAAGAAATAAGTAACACAGTTCTAGTTTGCCTGAACAGTAGCCTTTGAGCATGTGAGCCAAAAATATAATCACGGGATATGTTTCTGAGATTAAGCAAATTCAAGAATATATCTGTATTGTCATGCTTTGATCTTTCGAGTAATTGCTTTGCACTGTGTCCTGCTCTTTCAGCTAAATCATTGGACTGAGGATATTCAGGACTACTAGTGACATGTACAAAGTCCCATTCTTTTGCAAATTTCTGAAACAACTAGCTAGTAAATTGAGTACCATTGTCAGAAAAAAGTTTGTGTGGACTACCATGAACTGAGAAATGATGTTTCAACTTAGTAATAACAGCAGTTGAGGTTAAGTTGGGAAGTAGATCAATCTCAAAACAATTTGAATAAGAGTCTACTAAAACTAAGTAGTGTTGATTGTTCCACTCAAATATATCAGTTGCTACAGTAGACCAAGGTAGTTCAGGAAATGGACTTAGCGGAAGAAGTTCTTTGCAAATGCGATCTGGTACTATTCCATACTGAACAAGTGGAAAGAACTCTATCAATGTCTTTTGATAATGAAGGTCAAAATACTAATTTCTCATGCTCTTCTCTTAGTACATGTGGTTCCTGGGTGACCATGATGCAAAATCTGGATGTATTCTTGTAAGGAAGCAGGAACAACAATTTTAGGACCTTTAAAAATAATGCCATCTTCCATCAACAATTCATCTCTGTACGGAAAATACACTTGACTGCTTTGAAACTTTGATTGCTTTGGTGATACACTTGATGTTTTGATGGCCATCCGACATTAATATAGTGATTGAGCTTCTGTGAAATTGGATCAATCTGAGTATGATCTCTTAACTCGGTGGAAAAAGTATGCACTTACATCACATCAAAGTCAAAGTCAAAATTATCTGCATCAAGCTGTTCTGTTGTACGTCTGGGAGAGCTGGATAAGGTATCAGCCAGATAAAGCAATTTACCTTTAGTGTAGACCAATTTGAAATTGTACTTTTGCAATTTGAGCATCATTCTTTGTAATCTCGCTGCAGAGGAATGCATAGACTTCTTTAGAATAGTAACTAAAGGCTGATGATCAGTTTCAGTCTGAATAACTCAACCATAAATATAATCATGAAACTTGGAGAATGCAAATACTATTGTCATTTCTTTTTCAATTTGAGCATACTGCATCTCAGTTTGCGTTAGTGTTCTAGATGCATGAGCTAATGGTCTACCCCCTTGAAGTATAACTGCACCTAAACCAACTTTTGAAGCATCACAGGAAAGAATAACTGGTTTGTTCACATCATAATATCTTAATGTAGGTGTGGTGGCAATTTTCTGCTTAAGGTCTTCAAATGCCTTCTGATGATGTACTAACCATGACCATGTAACATTTTTGCATGTTAGCTCTCTTATAGATGCTTTCAATTCACTGAAGTCTGGTATAAATTTGCCTAATAATTGACCATGCCCAGGAAACACTGCAAACTGTGTGCATTATCTGGTGCTGACATCTCGAGAATAGCTGCTTGCTTGGTCGGGTCTGGTCTCAAGCCTATACTTGTAAATAAATGGATTATGTACATAACCTACGGAGGTCTGAATTTGTACTTCAGAGGATTGAGCTTTAAGTTCACTTCATGAGCTCTGTCTAGAACTTTCCTTAGGTTTCTGTCATGCTCTGCTTCACCATTGCCTCCAACCAACAGATTGTCTACTATTATGGCACAAGGATAACCTAAAAAAATTTGCTCCATTGCATGCTGAAAAACTTCGCTTGCAGAATTTATTCCAAATGGCATCCTTAGGAATCAGTATCTGCCAAATGGAGTACAAAACTTAGTTAGAAATGAAGACTTGTGATCTAGCATCACTTGCCAAAATGAACTCTTTGCATCCAAAACAGAAAATACAGTGGCAATTGGTATTAGAGCTGCAACTTCTTCAACTCTTCATATTGGATGATATGGTCTTTTTAATGCTTTCTTCAGCTCTCTTGGGTCAATGCATATTCTGATTTTGTCTGAGCCTTTTTTATGAGCGATTACCATGGACGACACCCATTCCATTGGTTCTGTGACTGGACAAATCACACCTTGCTGCACCATTTTATCCGGCTGAGCTTTAACTTTATCTTGCATCTCTATCGGAACTCTTCTTGCTGGTCTGACTACTGGAGTGATCTCTGGGTCTAACTTCTTGGAATACACAACTGGAAGTTTGCCTAACTTGTCATTGAAAACATCAGCATACTGTAAGAAAATGATTTCTGAAAAATTGGAACTGGGAACTGTACTTACATGATGATCTTCTTTAGCAAAAGAAAGCAAATTCATTCTTAAGCCATCTTTGAGATGCAATAAATACTGCACTGGTCTTCAGACTACATAGAAAAACAAGTTGTTACAGTTCTCAGCCAAATAAAATGAAAGTATCACTGA
>NC_056726.1:869732911-869777911 GCF_019279795.1 Protopterus annectens
ATGTGATTCAGTGGGCTAGAAAAGAAATTTGGCCACCAGTCCCACATGTATGTTTCTTGTTTTGTGTACAAGGGCCTATGATTTGAAAACAGCCCAAAAGTAATCTTTATCCACTACTGGCCATATGCATTTTCTTTGGATGTGGTGTGGGTTTCAATGCTGTTTCAATGAATGTGAGTTTCAAGGGCAGAGAAGTTTAAATGCTAAGTCTATTTTCATTGTGAGACAGTTTTGCTTTGTTTAGCAGATGTCTATTAGTGTTTGTGCATTGTGCTATAAAATGTAAAAATAAAATCCAAATAATTATTGTAGAAGTAAAGCAGTATGCGCATTAGTGTTTATGGTAAATGTGGTGAAATAGTCAGGTATTGGGACACTGGAATGGCTGCAGGGGGACTCTGGTGCCATATTTTGGTTGTCTATTCTTCAGTTTGCATTTGAAAGTTGGTATCCCACAATTCCATTGGAGTGGGTGGGGTTATGTAATAATGTATGCAACTTTTATGTTAAACAGCGTATTTTTCATGGGCCTTGTCCAGATTTTTGATGTTTCCAGGTTGAAAGGTATGGCAACAAGTCTTGCACTACTGGTTACACTGAGCTGTGCATTAGTTCTCACTCTTACAAATGTGTCTGCTGATATAACATTACAGTTTAAACCAGTGTCTGTTTTGAGCTCTGTGGATTTTCCCTTAATCCGGGACAGTACAAAACACTTCACTTCTTGTTAATATGTTTACTGCATTATCTCTTTCACCAAGCACTGATACACCATCCACATAGAAAGCTGACTGCTTCAGCTCTACTTGATCAACTTGCTTTTTTGTGTGACATTTCTTTACAACTGGCTTACTTGATTTGCAAAACATTTGGAAATTATTTCATTTTTTATACTTGTGACATTGCTGACCATATGCTAAGCACTTCTCTCTTTCTTGATTTGCACTACAATTGCGACAGTTAGCAATGAAGCTAGATTTGGGTTTTTCTGATTCATTCTTGTGTTGTACTGAGCTGGCAGCAGAGCCTGCACCTTTCTTGCAACTTTCTGGAAAACTTTGTGAATTTTTTTGAAATCCTGTAACTGCCACATGCTTAGGTCTGTTCTTATTTGCCATGTGTTGCATACTATCTACATGTGCTCTGGAACCAACTGAAACCATGCTCTTGTCATTCACAAGCATACTTGTGTGTTTTTCTGTAACCTCATGGATTTGACAAATCTCTATGGCTTTGCTCAACATTAAATCACTGTCACGAAATACAATCTTTCTCACAGCAGCACTGTTGATACCACATAAAAGTCTGTCCTTTATCAGCTCATCTTTTAGATCATCAAACCAACAAGTTTTAGATCTGTTTCTCAAGTCATTTATATAAGCTGTAAATGTTTCCCCCTGGTTTCTGATCTCTTGTGTAAGACAAATGTCTCTCTAATGTAATATTTGTCTTGGGGGATACATATTTCTCTGAACTTGCACTTTAAACCCTAGGGGTCTTCCCTTGATCCAACCTGTACAACAATATACATACATACATAAAAATATTTTAAGCACAGGCATTAATGTCCTTCTAGCTTGCCAATATGCCAAAACACTTGTTCCCATAATAAGTCTCCAGGCTGTTCTTAAAAATATCTAAACTAGTACTTGCTTTACTGTAATCTGGTAGTCTGTTCCATGCATCAGCTACTCTGTCAGAGAACCAATTAGTACACTTTTCATTCCTTTAGAATATTCTATATAGGTTATCTGATGATTCTCTAGTACTTTTTGATAACCCCAAACATTCCCAGAGGTAGTTGTCCCTAAATGCTCTATATAACTGAATAAGATCTCCTCTTAGCTATCTGTAGGAGACACTGTACAAGTTCAGATATTTTAGACTTTCATAATAACTTAGATTTTCACATTCATGGATGCCCTTGGTATATTTCCCTGTACTCTTTCCAGTTTCCATATTGTTATTCCATACCCAAGTTTGGGTCTAATGTAACTAACAAACAATGACCCCATTATGTTTGATTTCCTAGACTTTATAAATATTTTTATACAGCCTATAGTTCTATAACTATCATTAACCAATTGGCTGATATAATTAGAAAAAACTCATAGCTGAATCTACCCATATACCCAGGTCCTTAAATGAGGCTACAGTTTCAATCATTGTGTGCTGCATTAAATAGTCACCTTTAAGTTTATGTCTCCCAAATCTCAGTTGTTTAGTATTTGATGTATTTATCAACATATTATTCTCCTGTGCCCAAATGGTCACCTTAGTCAAGTTATTTTGCATACATGCCTTATCTGTAACACTTGTAATCAATTTATCCAATTTCAGGTCGTCAGCATATAGACTGTAGAACACCTCAGATGAAAAAGTAAGGTCTGAAAGATACAATCTAAACATGTAAGGGCCTAGGATAGAGCCCTGTGGAACACCCTGACTGTAACCAAGGATTGAAACTGTCCAGTTGGTGTATGATACTTGCCATGTCCTATTTGCAAGCCATGCAGCTATCCATTGTATCAAGAGTATATCAATACCTAGTTGTACTAATTTATTGATCAGTGTTTTGTGTATGACCCTGTCAAATGCTGAAGTTAAATCTATATAAATTACATCACAGCACAATTTTTCATTCATAGCTGTCATTATATTGTTATAGAACATCATTTTACAGGTGGTAATAGATCTATTTTCAACATATGCATGCTGATATATAGTTTCAAGCCCCAACCTATCCAGTTCTGACAATAACTTATGAAATATTACCTTCTCCATTATTTTTCCATTTTTCAATATGGTGGTCTGCACCTTCTCCTTCATATACCACTGGTGCATACACAAATGAACACTCTATTTCTATGGCCTCTGACCCAGCTAGGTTTAGCAAAAGGAATGCCCTTGTGAGTGCATTTCTATCTGCATAAACTGCTTGTAGGAAAATATACTCTTGCTCAGATATTCTCCAGTTCTCCGAAATATTCTGATCAAATACAAGTTGTAGGGGTTTTCGAAATCCGTCTGCCATATTAACCCATGCCAGCGAACGGGGGTTGCAAATAAGCATAAACATACACTCATGCACATATGCCAGAATTACTGCCAATAATGGCCAAATGCCTTTGTATTTTGAACTTGTACCTTTTGTTGGGCTTTTTGAAATTTTTCATTTATTATATTTATTTATTTATTTACATTTGTTAACCGGGTTGGTCCAACTAGGCTTGTGGATCATTTTCAGTGGATACCCAAGGAGAAAAGCTCCAAAAAACCGACAGTTTACAGAAAAAACAAAAAATGCCAACAGTTTATATTAACATTAGATAAGAAATTGAATAATATAAAAAAAAAAAGATTTGAATTACAAATGCAAAAAAAATGCAAACACTTGTAGACACATATTTCCTAAATTTACAGAGTAGTGGTTAAATTACATATTTGCAACAAGAGTTTGATGCATCAGATATGGGTATAAAGTATAATAAGTATCCAGAAATAGAGGGAATACTAATGTTGAGAGGAGGGTTCCTGGGAATGTACACAAAGATGGGAGAGAGGGTTAAGTTGGGGTTTGACATGGACAGAGTTTGGAGTTGAGCAGATGAAGTTTGAGTTTTTCTTTAAAGTGGGATGTGTGAATGGTAGAACATATATATCTAGGAATTGTATTCCAAGTTTGGGTGATAGAATATTTGTATACGAGTTTACCTACCACTTTTTTAGGTTGGTAGGTGTGTAGTAGTTGCTAATTGGAGATACGGAGAGTGCGAGAAGGTGTGTAGATAGAGATGAAGGAACAGAGAGCAGGGCAGGATGAGGGTATATAGAGTATGAAGTGCAACATTTGAAGTTGTGATAGCAACAGTAAATGGGGGATTTCAACCAGTTCAGGGATTTAAGGGCTAGGCAGTGATGTGTATTGTAAGGAGAGTTGGTGATGAATCTAACAATTTTATGGTAAGTTTGTTGGAGTTTAGTTAAGGTTGTGGTTTGAATGTTGGTGAACACAGGGGCAGCATAAAGAAGGGAGGAAAGGAGGAGAACTTGAGCAAGGGAGAGTCTAGCATTTGTGAATGAACAAACTTGTACTAGTAGTTTTGAATAACTGGACTTCGCAAAATAAACTTCTCAGGCTTTTTAATACTATACTGGACTTTGCAAAATAACTTCTCGGGCTTTTCAATGGTTTACTGGACTGCGTGAAATAACTTGTCAGGCTTTTCGATGCTTTCAGAATTTTATCAGTAAAGGCAGAAATGCTAAAGTCATTTATCATCATTTACTATACTTTTGGAATTTTATCGATAAAGACAGAAATACTACAGTCGTTTATCATCATTTATTAACGTCATCTCCTTAAGAATCATTTGAGAACTTCATGATGTGAATGAGAAATTTATGAACACTGTAACACTCTTGTAATGTCATCTTTTGTAAGCAAACCCCTCTTATCAGTGTAAGAAGCATGCCAAGTAACTGCACAGTTTGAATAAACCAATCATCTGTTGCCTTAAACTCAATAACTTTTTGAAGTAGTTGCACTTAGCAAATAACTGCATACAGCACACTGAAATGTCCCCAAAATGGCAGTACCTTACTAGGCAACTCTTTACAGTACAAGAAGTACTCTGTAATGGTGGCACTTTGCATATAGACACACCTTGCACAAGAAGCTTTTTCAAAATAGCTATACTTTATCTGAATTACATGAAGTAGTTGCACTTTGCACACAACAAACTCTTTGAAATACATGCACAGTAATAAGTACACATTGTAAGCACTATTACACATTCTGAGATACTTCAAATAAATTTTAGGTATGCCCTTGATATAATACAAAGTCATAGTTACGCTCAAATACAGAACTTTGCCAAAACACATACAGTTGCCTTGGTTTACTTTGTTTAATGTGCCCTTTATTTTTCTTATTGTATTCATTTTGCTCTTTTAAGCCCATTTTATGCCCAATACACTTTTCTTGTGTTTGTTTTACTCTAAACATGCACAATTGTGCCTTAAATATATGCATTCTGCTTTAAACACACTTGTTTTATGCTTTAAACATACATGTTTCGCATTTCAGTTAATCATTTCATCAAATACTTTTACCTTAAACATTTTCTTTAGTTAACTAACTTTTCATACTTTCCACTTGCCTGATAATGCAGTTTGTGCCCTTGTAATGCCCCATTTATTGTTATTCACATCAAGTAAACAGTTCATATTATTTCTCATTATCTTTGATGCTTTCGGCTATTTTTGTGCACGTTTCTCTCAATTTTACCTTCACTGCCATCTTTACTTCTCATGGCTCTGAATATTCCTCTCTGTTCAATTCCGGTTCTGACACCATGTCACTTCCATGTTAGGACATGAATAAACGAGTCTTCATGGGTTCTGTTCAAGCAGCTTTATTACATACAAACACATTACTACTGTTGACTATTGACTCTAACTTAAGTAACTTATATACAATTAATGACTATGATGTTGCATGCTTACTCCCTAGCTGCTTCTACAAAATGGCATTAAGGTTGTGCACGTGTGTGGGTTATATATGTGCACATACAGCCTAGTGTGGTCTCCTTTAAGGCCCCCGAGCCGGCGGAAAACAGTACTCAAGCCGCTGAATCACTTACAAATGCCTTCTACCAGCACCTGCAGGACTGCATGGATAAGGCAATCCCAAGCAAAACAAAGACTCTTTGTACCAAAGGCAAGCGTCCAGTCTGGTGGACCCCAGCCATAAACAAACTCTACAACAAAAGGAGGAAGCTACTACAAGATAGAGCAAAATCCTTAAAAGGTAAGACACCCTTGATCACTATAAGTAAAAAACTAAGAGCTCTCATAAAATCATCCAAAGCAAATTTCAAGAGAAAAATAGCTAAAGACTCAAAAGACAATCATAAGGCCTTCTTTAGCTATGTTAGAAACCTGGGAGGAAACTCCCAGATATGCTCAGAGCTAGTTCAAAATTATGTGAAGATTACTGATCCTACAGACATTGCCAACATACTGGCTGACAGGTTCAGTGCAAACTTCTCCCCCCCCTCTCCCCCAAAAGGAGAGATATCTATACCAAACGATTGCAGCCCCCCAAACATCTCCAGCGCCCAAGTGAGAACTGCTCTCTCCAAAGCAAAAACACAGCATCCATGGGACCTGATGGTGTCCCCGGCTGTGTGCTCCATGAACTCAATGAGGAATTAAACCCACAGCTAGGACAGCTGTTTAATCAAAGTCTTACCTCTGGATACTCCAGGAGTGGCGCACTGCAACTGTGGTACCACTTCACAAAGGCGGTGCCTCCACCGACCCTGGAAATTACCGCCCATTAGCTTGACAAGCCTTATCTGCAAAGCCATGGAGAGGATCATAATGGACCTCATAAATAAAGACATAGGAATTTGCAGACTTTGGATCCAACCCAGTTTGGCTTTGTCAAAGGCAGATCATGCCTTTTAAACTTGGTTGACTTTTTCGAAACAGTCACCAAAGCCATTGATGAGGGAAAGGCAGTCCATACAGCCTACCTCGATCTGGCTAAGGCCTTCGATACAATACCCTTTCCGGTATCATTGAAAAACTCATCAGCTTAAATGTCAACCCATACATCACAAGATGGGTTGCAAACTGGCTGAGTGACAGAACCCACAGGATCAGAGCTGCTGGCGCCATGTCAGACTCAAAGCCTGTCACAAGTGGTGTCCCACAGGGCTCAGTCCTGGGCCCACTCTTGTTTGGCATCTACTTTTCCGAAGTACAAGCAAACACAGGAGGGTTATGGCTGACAAAGTTTGCAGATGACTGCAAACTGGGCGCCATAGTAGAAAACACATCTGACACAGATATCCTTCAGAAGGGTCTCACAGAAACGGATAACTGGTGCCAGAGCCACGGCCTAAAGTTAAATGCCAAAAAATGCATAGTCATACCCTTCGGGAAAAACAAGGTTACCCCTAGCTACCAAATAGGTGGCAATCCACTGAGCACAGAAGAAGTTATCAGGGACCTGGGGACCCAGGTTGATAGTAGTCTGTCATTCGACACCCATGTAGCTAAAGTAGTTAGGAAGACCTTCTACATTGCCCACCTTATCATGAAGGGATTCTCATCTAGATCAAGGGAGGTCATAGTCTCCCTTTACTCATCACTCATCAGACCAATGATTGAGTACAATGCCCCATTCGGAATGTATCTGACCCGACACTTGCAGCAGCTGGAGAGGCCACAAAAGTTCCTCACCAAAAGGATAAAGGGTCTCAAAATCTGTCCTATGCTGCCCGACTGAAAGAACTCCAGCTCTATTCAGTCGCCACGCTTGCTCAGAGGTGACCTTTGCCTAACATACAAGGCCATGTCAAACCCAGATTTGATGAATATGCTTCACCTCAAAAATCTAGATCCATCAGAGCCACAAGGGCGGGAGACTTAAACCTTGACACGGCTATTAATAGGACATGCTGGAGGGATAGATTCATCACCCAAAGACTCCCTATGCTGTGGAACAAAATCCCGGTACATGTGAGGCAGAGCACCTCGCTGGCCTTGTTCAAGAGAAATCTTGACCAATGGATGGGAGATCGCAGATATACCCCAGGGATTACCTCAGTGTCACTGCTCGACAGAGGCACAGCAAAATAATGGGTATAGTTCCCCATACTAAGCCACAAAACGATGGGCTAGGCTTGTAAATGCCCTCGGGCAGATAGCCTAGTATGAACCTATGAACCTATGAACCTATAAAGATACAAGCTCACACACTTTACACTCTGATCTACTGGAGCTGTGCTGAAAATACTAGTATATAATACAGCAGAGACTAAGAAAGTAAATGGTTTGCTCCATAACTGTTAGAAACGGCCAGCGAATCCAATTCTGAATGAAGGGGAAGTGAATAATAATATAAGTACTCCGGGTGGTCCTAATTTAGTGGAAGAATTTGGAGCCCTTGAAAAGAATGTACTAAAATTTAAAAGTTTGCAATGGGATGTATTGTTCTTTGAAGCTTGTCTGACTGTGAATAGGGTCATGAAAGTATTAAGGGAGGTATGAGCACCAGCTGGAGACAAGCTTTCTAAAGAATTAATGGATGCATGGCAGGCAATAAATGAAAGCACAGGTTTGCATTATATGCATTTGTTGGAGGAGTATAAGTGAACTCTATCATCTTTAAGTAATACTATGGTGACGAGTTTTAGTCATCTAAAAAGTTTAACTTCAAGTAGTAATTTTGAGGTAAAATTCGAAAAGATTTTGGAAAAGGTTGAAATGGAGAATGATATTCAAAAGAAACATAAGTAGAAAAAGTTTCTAAAGGACAAAAACCTTATGAGGATAGTGTGAATTGCATCTGGAACACTAATGATCTGGTTTCCAGCTCTTCCACAGAGGAGTTGACAAATGATACGCACAACGCAGGTGTGATTGCAGATGGAAAGAACAGGTCAGCAAAAAGTATGAGGATGAATTCTGAAGGAGAGTGAGTAGCACATGGAAGAAGGTATGTGCAAAATAAGCATCTTAAAGATAAAGGACAAGGAGGATTTAAAAATAAAGCTACTTTTCAACAGAATCCCAGTCGGGGTTTTGAAAGAATAGAGGTTTATCAAGATGGAGGGACACAAAAAAGATCGTGGGTGCAGGTAGTGGCCCAATTACCATGCCAACAATTTCATTTTCAAAAGAACAGTTTTTGGAAGAAAAGTTCCAGACAAAAACAGTGGCAAGGCAGAGGACAGTACAGCAAGAGTTATTTGAACAACAGATATCTGCAGTAAATGAAGGTACTGTAATGAATCCTTTCAAGGTGATTAAGTTGTCTAAAGTTCTTTTGAATGTTAATCATTTATCAGTTTTGGGGAAGGGGCTGTCTTTTTGCCAACAGCAAGGGTGGATTTAATCAGAACTATTAATGCTTTAAGAGAATATGTTAGAAAATTGAATTTAAAATGTTTGTTTATTAATACAGAAAGTTATGAAAAATAATGTGCTATTTAAAAAGCCGATTATTTTTAATCCATCATTAAGGCCTGAGTTAGAAGCTTTCCTATTGACCTGTGAAAATGATGTGAGACAATTGCTGGGTAATAAAAGTGAAAGTGTTTTTTAGAATTTAACCAAAGAAGAAAAAGAAACTCTATTAGATTTAAAAAATAATTTGGCTGTATATATTACTAAAGCAGAAAAAGGCAGTGCAGTAGTGGTTTTAGATGCCATGTATTATGTAGATCAGCTGAAAAAAGTTGTAATGAAGGAAAATTATTATAAAAAGGAGACTTAGTCCACTGTTAGAAAGTGATATAATATAGTTGATTATAGAAGAATGACTTTTGGATGGCCTTATAGATCAAAACATTGTGGGTTTTTTATGATTAATAGGCTAAATTTAGGCAGTTTTTTTGGCCTCCCAAAAGTCCATAAAAATTTGGATAATCCTGAATTTAGGCCTATAGAGGCAAGCCAAGGAAATAAGACTGAGCCTTTGGCTATTTATGTAGATACATATTTACAAGGGTTAGTTTTTCAGGTAAATACTTTATAAAAGATTCTTTTGATTTTAAAAAATCAATAAAGGAAATTTTTATGAAAGATAGTTTGTGGCTGGTGACCGCAGATGTTGTGTCTTTATATACAGTTATACCAAATGAAGAAGGGCTGAAAAAGGTTAATAGTGAATTGCATTGCTCAGGTCTTTTTAATAGTAAAGAAGTGAGGTTATTTACAGAAACCTTAGATGTAATTTTATCATATATGTTTATTCAGTTTGATAATTAAATATATACACAAGTTAATGGATGTGATGCAATGGCCCTGAGTTATGCAAATATTTATGATGAGCTAGGAAAAATAATTAATTTTTAAATTAGATTTTTTTAAACATGTAGTATTGTATAAATGTTTTATTGATGATTTATTTTTTATTTGGGATAGCCCAGAAAGTGCATTAGTAAAGTTTATTAATTATTTAAATAATTCAAGTTATTTGAATTTTACTTTTAAGTAGGCTGAAGAGAAGATTGATTTCTTAGATCTAGTGGTTTATAAATCTGCTAATGCCTTAAAGGTGAAGATTTTTTTAAATGAAGTTCAGAGTAATAGTTATCTTTACTTTAGTAGTATGCACAGTTTTAATTTGAAGAAAAATATTGTAAAAGGACAGTTTACAATGATTAGTAAATTATCAGATGATTTGGAGTATTTTATTAAAGAATGTAAAGGATTAAAAGTGAGGTTTTATGACAGCGGCTTCCTAAGGTATTGGTAGATAGGGCTATGAGTGAAGCCAAAAATGAAAGGGTCCTTGAAAGTTTGAATGTTAGCAGTAATAATAATGAAGCTGCAATTGTAACAGCTATTGAAAAGTATAAAGACTTTTCTTTAGCTTGTGTGTTGGAAAATTCTGTGGATGAAAATAAAATAAGGGCTATAAAAAACAACTGGCATTTTTTGATGAACTTTCAGAACATTAAAAGAATAATAGGATATATTCTATTTTTTGTATCTAATAAGGGTAAAAACTTAAAAGAGTATTTTTATAAAAGTAATTTCAAGAAGAGATTATCAAATGTACAGAATATAGTTATGCATAAATGTAATAAGTGCAATTATTGCAGGTTAATAAAAAAAGGCAGTATTATAAAACTCACAGCTAGAAATTACGATATAAAACGTTATAAACGTTATAATTTTGTATAGTTGTCAATCTAAATTTGTTGTATATATTGCATTATACGAGCTGTGTACTACGTTTTATGCAGGAAGAACTATCACAGACTTGTATATGCGAATATATGAGCACTCACAAGCCGTCAAAAATGGATTTAAGTAATGCTTTGGCAAAGCATGTAAAAGAAAAACATTGTAATGAAGTGAATAAGTTATTATTTAAGTTTTTGGTGATTGATCAAATTTATGACTTTAATGTTAGACTGGATGCTGAAGAAGAAATGGATTGGAAGGAATATTGTTGGCAAGTGAGGTTAAATGCTTGCCTTTATCCTGGTCTGAATGCTAGAGAAAATGTTACAGTTGTCCTGAAAAGGAAAAGGTTAATCCACTAAGGCATCAGGTCGTATGATAATGTGATTAGTATTGAAACTTCTGTTGTAACTAGCAACTTGGTCTGATGAAGTTCCAAAAGGAATGAAAACGCTTACCAGCTGCAGTTTTTGATGGTGTTATTTGTCTTTTCATTCAAGAACCAGGACCACAGGACAATGATTGTAGTAACAGTGCAAAGCAGAACAGCGGAACAGATAGCAAAGTATTTAAGAACTTCTACAATCATAAACAAATGCCAATTAAAACAGGCTTCACATTCCAATTAAAACAAGTTACAAAACCTATACAGATATGTAGATATTCACATTCTCAAAATTTGGTATTCAAGATGAAAATTGCAGCACAGACTATAAACGTATAACATAAAACGATTTTGGACATGGCATTTACAATATGTACTTGTAAGAAGATATTTTGTATCATATGATAGGATAGAAGATGGAGAGAGAAAGGTAACATTATACTTACACATTACACCATGAAGTGTATAGAGCTTTAGCAAACCTTTATTTACTATGGTAGCTACTGCACCTTGTCTTAAAATACAGATGTCCTCAGCTATTTCCTTTGTGAAAAAAGTGGCAAAATCTTTTGCATTACTATAGATGTGAATTATATGACTATGTCAGTAAGTATTTATTGGGGAATTCCAACTCTAGAAAAAAGCTGCACAAGTTACTTTGCTATAGATTTTGCATTAGCTGTGTATGATATTACTACCTCCAGAAATTTTGTATCATATGAAGTGACAACTATGAAACACTGATCAATCTTAATCAATTTTCCAAGTGAATCTAAAATGTCCATTGTTCATCTGTGATATGGAGCTTCAGCAATAGGAAAAAGTATCAAAAGGCTTTTCTTCACTGAGTTGGTACTAGTCATTTTACGTTCCTGGCATGTTGCTATGTCCTTCAAAACAGCAGTATAGTAAAATCTATCTAAAACCCTACCTTCTGTTTTATACATTTCTAAATGAGCATACAAACTGGAGTTTCATATCAGCTCAATCACAATTGCTCTAAAAGCCCTTGCAGCTAATAACATTATCTGTGCCTGTTTTTTATGATTGGTTACAATGCAGCCCAGATGATATGCAAGCTCAAAAAGTGAGCACCCATAAAGTGTGTGCTGTTCTTTTGTTTCTCAATCTACTCTTGCTGCATTCCATTCAATAGTACTCTAGGTCTTGTCTTTCCACTTGTCCTTCTTGAAATTGGCATAGCCTATCTGGAGGTCAGTGAAGTCAGCATTATTTCATCAGTATTCTGATGTGAAGTGGAGGCCATGACCTCTTGTACAATGATTACAGGAACAGGCTTTTCCCCTTCATGTAGTTTATCTTATAAAAAAAAGGTTATTTGTTAAGACAATGTACTCCCACCAAGGGTACTAGTAGTTTTTACCAGCTTTCTCATTTTTAATTGACTTTCCTACTTTCTTTACCCTCAGAGTCTTTCTTCTTTTTCTGCCTGGTTGTCTACTTCTGAGTAAGGATAAAACCATTAAGGTATTTTTCAGGTTCACCTTTCCCTTTTCTTCTGAATAAGATTCACCTGTCTAATCCTGTTTGTACACATATTTGGCTTAAATGTATACTTAACTATGGGGCATTTCCTATAGTCAGCTCTGTGTCCTCTATACTACTTTAATCACTGGAGTCATTTGGTAAAACTAGCCATTCCTGTCATTCTCCATACTTATTTTATTACTTCTGATATTAACACCTTTTGGTAAGACCTGGCATCAGATTTCTCTGACCTTTAATCCCGATACAAAATCTTGTTTTTTTTTTGTGTCTTCTAGTCTGACACCTGCTTTACTTAGACTGTCCCCCAGATTTACTATTCTTCCTTGCAGGACTTGCTTAGTCCTGCACGGAGATGGCCATTTAGGAGCAGGACGGCAACACGCCATGCATAATAAAGAGGTATGCTGCCTGAGCTTCTAGGCTTACACAGAGTGTGTAAGAGTGCAGGGGGCATATCTGAGAGCAGAGTTCTCAGGTTAAACATGCCCCTGCAATGAAGAACAGCAGAAAGGGGTATTAAATGTGCAAGACCGCTCACAGGTGACTGCTTATCCCCAACAGCAGTCCCCCTTGTGTACAACAGCAACAGTATATATAAATAAAATGAAGAAAGCCTTTTATTTGTTTTTAAAAATCTGATTAAAGCTAACCGTAGGTGTGTAGGTGTGCCCATCGCTTAGCTACGGTTAATGCAGCTTAAATGGCTGAAGAGGATAATGCGGAAGATATACGCAAATGAAGCAGCATAGCAATAGTGTAGCGGGCAGAGTGTTTGCCTTAATAGCAGACATTCCCGGTTCGAGTCCCACTGCAGCACACTTCATTTTCCATGGTAAAGCATGTTATGATCAATATTTATGTTGCAAAACCCAATAAATAACATATTGTTATGAAATGGAGTACTGCAGTAAATGCACATGTGAGGTGTCAGTGTCATAATGAATAAAGCACTAGTAAGCAGGTTTATGCACAAATAAGGAGAAGTAAGCATATTTAAGCACTAGTAAGCAAGCTTAAGCTCATTTGCACAGTGGTAAGCCATGCTTACACTGGCTAAGCAATTCTAAAGCTAACTCGCTGTAAGCAGATGTAATGGCAGGTTAGCAGTGCTCACTGTCTCGCAAACCTGCTTAAAGCTGCTCAAAAAGTGCCTTAATCACTCTGTATCCAATGGCCCTTGTTCTGCCCATCAACAAAATAAACAACCATGCATGTCTTGAACCCAGGACCCTATACACCATAGTTAACCACAAAGCCCTCACAGAAGTACAGAAGAATGAGGTATCAGCAAAGAAGTCCTCAACATAGTATAACCAAACTGAACATGTGAAAGGAATCAGTATACAGTCATATGTTCCATAACCCACTACATAACATAAATATGTGAACTGGAGTACAGCAGAAAGCCCAGAAGTGAGGTGTAATTTTATAGAGTGTTGAAGTCCCCAATAAAACACAAGGACCCCATAGAGTGTATGTACATATTAATTGTGGATACCAGGCAGATATATAAGATGCAATGAATAAGAAATCAATGCCCAAAAGGAAATATAATGCAAAGTCTAATGT
The DNA here is from genome assembly GCF_019279795.1 of Protopterus annectens. Classification (NCBI taxonomy): domain Eukaryota; kingdom Metazoa; phylum Chordata; order Ceratodontiformes; family Protopteridae; genus Protopterus; species Protopterus annectens. The sequence continues at coordinate 869,747,085 of NC_056726.1, forward strand.
AAGCAATGCTAAGCATTGCACAGGCCAGCTTAGGAGGTGTAAGCAATGTGTAGACCAGCTAACTCATTGTGCCCAGTGGTATACCCCTTTAAACAATGTCAACCATAGGTAAGCAGGTTTGCCCATAGCTTAGCCTTTTCAAAACTGGCCAATCACGGAAAAGTGAGTGAAATCGGCCTTACTTAAACCCAAGAGGTGAGAATGCATCTCATAACTGGCTGTAGCTTCCCCTTGCAGGCACTATGGCAGTAAGGGGAGAAGGTGTGCGCTTCCAAGAACAGAGCTGGTACACCCAGGAGTCCAAGGTCATAGCAGGACTCTTAGTTAAAGACCATGCTCAGAGACTGCTGCAGAGCCAGTACCAGGGTTCCCAATATAAGGTGGAGGCCTGGGACTATCTCGCCCATGACCTCACCAGTGCCACTGGCATACACTGAGCTGGTGAAAAGGTCAGGCACCACTATGCCAACCTGAAGCGCATAAGGGGGACTTCTCAGAGTTGAGCCTGCAAGAGGCTAGAGTGTCAGGGGATGTTCCAGACATATGTAAGTATCAACCCAGTATGTGTGTAATAATTGTCAGCTCAGGTATATCATGGATAGGTATGGCTAAATATTCCTCTTATGTCCCCCACAGCTGCAGTGGAGTGGGCCGTGAACCAGGAGGCCCAACTTCAGTCGCCTGGCGAGGTTGCGATGTGAGGCAGGTCAGGAATACTCATGCATTTACTGTCATAGAAAATAAAATTAAAAGTAGTAGTCAAGTAATTGCTAGTATAAAACCTGTATTGTTCAAGGCAAGTAAAGCATACACTAGAGAATATGGCAGTAAAAATCTCATATTGTTTGTAAGTCAATAAAAGTGTAATAGTCTGACAAAACAGGTCTAACTGCTGGACTGCATGTGTGTATCCTGGTATCATACGGTAATGTAGATTCATAGGTTCATAGGTTGGTACTAGGCTATCGGCCCTAGGGCCTATACAAGCCTAGCCATAACAGTTCCCTGGATATTTCTTCCCAAAGTATTTACTTCCCTAAACCGCTGACTAGCAGGGCAACTGAAGTGATACCCAGGGTGAATTCCCTAACTCCCATCCAATCATCAAGGTTCCTTTTAAAGAGGGCCAAGGAGGCACTCTGCTTGATATGTATGGGCAGTCTATTCCAGAGTATGGGGAATCTCTGGGTCAGGAACCTATCCCTCCAGCATGTTTTGTTCATTGTGATGACAAGGTTTAGATCCCTGGAACATGTGGCTCTGAGGGATTGGGATTTAAGTGGAGCATGTCCAACAGCTCAGAGTTTGACATGACCTTGTATGTTAAGCAGAGATCGCCTCTGAGTAGATGATATGCCACAGAGTATAGCAGGAGTTTTTTTAGATGGTCAGCATTGAGCATCTGCTTTAGGCCTGTGATTCTTTTAGTGAGGTATTTCTGTGGCCCTTCCAGCTGTTGCAGATATCTTGTGAGGTACATACCAAATGGGGCATTGTACTCTACAATGGGTCTAATGAGGGATGAGTACAGTGGGACAACGACCTCCATTTTTTCTGGATGAAAAGCCCTTAGTGATGAGCTGTGCCACATAGAAGGATTTCCTGACTGTTGTGGTGATGTGGTTATCGAAGGTGAGATCACTGTCCACCTGTGTCCCTAAGTCTTGCATCACACTTTCGGTGTTTAGTGTACTGCTACCTATGTGGTAATTCATGGGTACATGGCTGTTCCCAAAGGGGATAACTATACATTTCATGGTATTAAGCTTGAGCCCATGGCTCTGGCACCAAACATCTGTTTCTGTAAGGCCCTTTTGTAGAATATCCACATCATTTGGGGATTCAATAATGGCTCCCAGTTTGCAGTTATCTGCAAACTTTGTTAGCCAGAGTCCCTTAGTGTCAACCTGTACTTTAGAGAAGTAGATGCCAAACAAGAGCAGTCCCAGGACAGAACCCTGAGGTACTTCACTTGTCACTTGTCTGCAGCTGGATTTGGAGTCGGCTACTATTACAGATTGGGTTCTGTAAGTAAGGCAGTTGGCAACCCATCGAGTAATGTAAGGATTTATGCCCAGCTTAGTAAGTTTATCTATGATTCCAGAGTTGGGAATGGTGTTCCAGGCCTTGGTGAGGTCCAGATAGGTTGTGCGGACTGCCATACTCTTGTCCACAGCTCTGGAGACTGATTCAAAGAAGTCAATCAGGTTCAGGAGAAAAGATCGGCCCTTCACGAATCCAAACTGGGTGGGGTCCAGTGTTTGAAGGTTGCCAATGTCTTTGTTTATAAGTTCCATGATAATGTGTTCCATGCCCTTGCAGTTCAGGCTCCTCAGCCTGATGGGACGGTAGTTCCCAGGATCCAAAGTAAATCCCCCCTTTGTGGAGTGGGATAATTGTAGCTGTGTGCCACTCAGTGGGCATGAAGCCTGAGGTGAGGCTATGATTAAACATGACACTTAGGTGAGGTGCCAGTTCATTTTGTAGTTCATGTAGTACACAGCCCGGGATGTCATCTGGTCCCATGGATGCTGTATTCCGAGCTTTGGAGAGTGCAGTTAATACCTGTGTGACCGTGATTACTGGAATTTGGCAATCTTTTGGTATTAAGATGAGCCCTTTAGGGGGTGAGAGGGGGGTGAAGTTGGCACTAAATTGATCTGCCAGGATATTGGCAATATCATTGAGATCAGTATATTTAATGCCATTCTGTTGTAGCTCAGACAATATCTGAGCATTGCCATTTAGATTCTTGACATAACTATGGAATGCCTTGTGGTTGTCATTGGAATCTTTGGCAATTTTATTTTCGTAACTAGCTTTGAAGGATATTATGAGGGATCTCAGCTTCTTCCTGAGGCTGGTAAGGGAGTCTTTTGCATCCTGGGATTTTCCTCTTTTCTGCAACAGTTTCTTTCTTCTGTTGTATAGTTTGTTTATGGCAGGAGACCACCAGATTGGCTTCCTTTTTTTGGAGGTGGAGGGTCTTGGTTCTATTTGAGATGGCATGATTCATGCACGAGTGGATGTACTCATACAGTGCCTTAGTGTAAGATTCAGCAGTCGAACTTTCAGCTTCCATCTGCATGGGTGCCATGAAGTTTGTCACTTCTGACTTGAGTAGCATGAAGTTGGCTTTGGAGAAGTTTTTTTATGGAGGTTTCCTTACTGGGTGGTGGCGGTGGGATGTGGATGTCAAGGGTGATTTGCTTATGGTCAGACCTGACCAATGAGTGGGTGACCACTGGTGTGGAGCATCTATCTCCCATGTTGGTAATGACCAAGTCTAGGATATTGAAGACCCTGGTGAGACAATGGATTAGTTGATCCAGGGCATTGGAATTTATGAATTCCAAGAACCATTGGCAAAAGGTGTTGGCACCCGAGTAGTTTTCCCAATTAATGACAGGGTAGTTGAAATCACACAGTATTAGGGTGTTTGGTTGTATCTTAATATTTTCCAGTATATTTAGAAAGGTGTAGTGAGAATCCTGGGTCATGGTGGGGGAATCTGTAGCAAGCTACAATTTGGATTGCAGTTTTACCTAGTGTTAGTTGCACCTGGAGAATTTCAGATGCATTGTGTTGGGCAACTAGCCTGGAGGTGTGAATATCCTTGGTGAATATGGACACACCTCAACCTTTAGTGTTTCAGTCTTGGTTTGGTGGCCAAAAAGTGTGGTAAGAGTTGTAGCCTGGTATTGCAGAGGTGGTCTCTGGAGCCTTGAACCAGGTCTCAGTTACTACACAGATATCGATGTTCTCCATTTTTAGGAGTGCCACGGGAGAGTGCATTTTGAGGTTTAGACTTCTAGCATTGAGTAGCATCACCTTCAGATTTTGTATGCTTGTATCTGTTACAGTGTGGTTTTGTCCTTTGAGCCTTGCCTTAAAAAGGCACTATAGGGGTGGCAAGAGCTTTACAATCATGTAATAGTACTATAGTATTAAGCAATGTTATCCACACTGTGCACCATAAATTGAATGTGTTGGAATTCCTGTATATGACTGCTGTAATCCCCAGAGGTCATATAGTACAACTGAGAGACACATAGACAGTAAACAGGGAAAATGCAGACAACAAAAAATGAATAGCACATGCAAATGAGATGTGAACTGTTTGTTTTTTTAGCCCACACAGCCACGGTTTGAATCCTGCCAGTGGTAGTAGTCTGCATACATAATCATACCCCACAACTGTACAGATATGTCCAGAATGTCTAGTAAAGTGGCCCATATCTGTTGCCTATCAACCTGTCCCCCTGGGAAATCAGTGGGATGATCCCAGATGTATGGGCAGCAAACAGGAAATACAACTGTTTGACACACAGCTATGAGAACAAAGCTGGCACACTAGCAACTCACCAATACCTTATGTGACTAAGAAGCCACGTATGTCCCATTTACACCCCAACTTGTCAAGCTGTGGTCAGAATGTGTACAGTAACAGAGTGAGATGTATGTGCATATTAGTAATGTGGTCTCTTGTACTGTGTGTGGGAACATTCAGGTAGTGCTAATATACATTCCTCCCACAGGTCTGTCAGATACCGACACTGTGCCCAGAAATACAAGAATGATATGCAGTTGCTCTGAATAATGACGTATTACACATCACTGTTGCCCACACTGTCCAGCAACATATAACTGTCTAGGAAATCTGTATACGAGTGCTGTAATACAAGGTCAGACTGCAAAAGCACAGGGGATTAATAAGACAGAAAGCAGATAGGAGATATACAGCAATAGCTATATAGCAGACAAAACTGTGATGGGCAGTGTTTAAGTTGTAGCAGACACAGCCATGGTCTGAATCCTAGGAGTGGAATTATGCTGCATACAGATGCATACCCCATGACTGTACAGATGAGGCCAGAATGTCCAGTATATATGCCCATATCTGCTGCCTGCCCCCCTTTCCCCCTGGTAAGTCTGTGGGATGATGCCAGATTTTTAGCCAGCAAACAGGGAATACAAGTGATTGTCAAACATCATGAGAGCACACCTGTGACTGTAGCAACTACCGAAACTGTTAGGAGAGTAATATTTCAGGTATGTCCTATCTACACTCCCATGTTGTCAAGCTGTGACCAGAGTGTGTACAGTAACAGAGTGAGATGTATGTGCATAATACTAATGTGTAATCTGGAACTTTGTATGGCAAGAGTCAGGTAGTGCTAACAAACATTGCTCCCACAGGTACATTGGATACGAACACTGTGTTGAGAAATACAGACCATTATAACCTGTACTGGTACTTTTCACTTTGGTATTGTAGGGAATTGTGAGTGTTGTAGTTTCTCTGAATAATAACGTATCACTGGTCACTGTCACCCACACTGTGCTACATAATATAACTGTGTAGGAAAACATATATATGTGTGTGTCAGGTCACTAAAGGTGGAAGAGGGCAAAATTGTAGATATGTCTAGGCACACCAGCATGTGGTCAACACATAGCCAGAGTCTGTGCAGAAATAGTTGGATAGCATATTGCAAAACATCACCCCGGAATCCGGGAGTATGTGTACAAACAGTTAGTGTTAACAAACATTCCCTCCACAGATATACCAGTTAAGAGGTGTATACAGCAGGTAAAACCAGATCATGTGTAATGATGACAACAGTCATATCACTGTCCAAACTAAGGCTATAGGGTAGTATAGTAAGACTTGTAAGGTACAGATAACAATACTGACTAGGAAAGCAATGTGGACTACTGGAATATAATAGTTTTTAATTGAACCCCCCCCCCCATCAAATCTCCAACAATAATCAACATACCCACCCCAACTGGTATGTAATGACTCTGATAATGTCTAATTGTTTGATAACTATTTTCATGGTTCCCATGCATGTGCTATATTGAATTATTCCAACACTGGTGGTATGATGCCATCAATGTACCTGTATGCTATACTTATTACCACTGTGGTCCCATTTATGCATGTGTTCTGTTTGCTATGCAACTGTTCCATATCTGGGTTAATGGAAATATCTATGCATACTGTTATACCTAATCCTGGAATGTGTTGACTAATACTAACTCACATATGCTGATGAAATATAAACACTGTAGCATGCTTAGGAAGGCCAGTCCCAGTGGACCCACCTGTCACACCTCAGCTGGCCATGGCATCGGGCACCAGCATGTCAGGTGCCCAATCCCAGACCATTGGTCCTGCAGCACCTTTGGGTGGAACCACCTCTGCAAGGCTCAAACCAAGGACACTGCACACCATAAACAAAGTGATGTACCAGTAAGCCATACCAGATATACGTAAATCAGATGTTTTCAAAAACATATTATCCAGGCCAGTCATGCAGTAGTACAGAGAATGTATTCCAACATTTAGATGTATGTGTGTATAAATATATTAATATCTAAACAGATACAACATATATATATATATATATATATATATATATATATATATATATATATATATATATATATATATATATATATATATATATATATATACATATATGGGTCCAGGACAGTCTACCAAAAGACTGTTTCAATGAAAGTGAAACGGGCTGTCACAGTTTCGCAAAAGCACTTTTTAACGAAAAAAGTACTTTCGCGAAACTTTCGTAAAAGTACAGGCAATCGGGGGGAAATGGTAGTGGGTGAGATCGGACTACAGTGGGGATAAGGGAATATTCCCTTTTCCCCACTGTAGTGCGATCTCGGAGTGAGAATATAAAAGTAGGGGGGTGTGGGGGGTGCAGGGGGACAAAGCCCTCCTGCATAAACATGGTGTGTGTGTTTTTTTTGTTTTTGTGTATGTGTGTGTGTGTGTTTTACCTTCCGTTTACCAAAACTGCTTTTTCGGTGAAAGCAGTTTCGGTAAACGGTGTTCGGTCGGGTTGGATTCGGACAGTTGATAATATATATGAACATATATACATGCAAATGCCTACATCAACACATATATATGTCTACACCTATAAGTCTACATATACACAGCAAGTTACATATATGTAAGCAGATATATATCTATGTAGATAAATATGGACATATTATATATATGTAAGTATATCTATCTATCTATATATATATATATATATATATATATATATATATATATATATATATATATATATATATCTAGAGGTATATATGGCCATACATCTGTAGATAACAATGGTAGATTAACTAAAACATATATGTCCACATGCACCGGTAATGGGGTTGAGAGGCTCCAAACAATATATGTCTTGTATGAATAGGTATTCCCCCCACAGCCAAACACGTCCACCCTGCAATACACTACCAAGTGTTACAGATCCCATAACCAGGACCTGACATGACATGGGCACAAAATGATAACAGTACTACATCCCACCTGTATGATGTCAGGCTGGCACTGGTAACATATCATGCAGTACAGCCTGGCTCCCATAGGAAATGTAAAATGTAGAAGCTATCAACATCCCCAGGGTACATATACACAGACACATATATGCAGATACAGATATATATATATATATATATATATATATATATATATATATATATATATATATATATATATTTATACATATATATATGGATTCCTATTACAAGAACGAAAGTTCACTACTTCGAACTTGTAATTGGAAGCCTCACTTCTGCAAAAGTTCACTTTAACGGAAGTTCACTTTTGCGTAAGTGCACTTCACCAAAAACACCGCAGCACAGTGGAGGACATAATAAACAAGCTATGTCCTCCACTATGGTGCAATAGTCATGGACCTTAGGGTTAGGGCACAGGTTAGGGTAAGGGGATAGTTAGTAAAGCTATCCCCTTACCCTAACCCATGCCCTAACCCTAAGGTTCATGACTATTGCACCATAGTGGTGGACATTGCTATATACTTAACTGCGTTGCAGTCATCACGGACCTTAGGGTTAGGGCACTGGTCATGGTAAGGGGATAGCCCTATGACCCGTACCCTAATCCTAAGGTCCGTGAGTACTGCACGGAAGTTCAGTACATCCGTTCGTTGTACTGAACTTCTCATAAGTGCACTTCGATTAAGTGCACTTTCGCTGCAGTGAGCATTCCATGCACTATTTCGAATTAGTGAAAATTCAATCTAGTGCATGGAACCCATATATATATATATATATATATATATATATATATATATATATATATATATATATAGATAGATATAGATATATATACATATATATAGATATACATGTGACTACACATACACACACAGAGATATGTACAGTAAGATACATATGTAGAAGGTGCACACAATATGGAACAGCCACTATGCCTACAGTTAACACCTTAACAACGGGACACTGTATGGCCACCCATACAAATGACAATCGTTGCTTGCAACATATACCCACAGAGAGGTCATAGGATAAAACACCACACACAGGTTTGCAGAAATGGAAAACCTTTATGTGTGTACTATTATAGTTTTATATGCCATGTAATATAGCTGTTCATACATTGACATCCCTATATAACAGAGTAATGCAACTGTGAAACAGTTATACTAATACAGTAGTCTGGAAAGGTTCACAACTGTCACTGTCCAGGAAAAGCACTTCAAATTCTACAATAGTAAATACAGCCTGGGCCACAGGATAGCAAACAATCAACAGTAAGTAATGCAGGTGTATATTCCAGCAGCCTTTATCTACACTCTCTACAAATTCACTAGGTGGTAAAGACTTCAGTTGACCAAATGGGATGCAACTGTTACATAACAAGGCATAGCTGACACCATCACAAGCACACTGATAAACAGAACAGTCTGTATGGCAGGAGGCAGTAAGCCTGCATTAACCCAATTTATGTAAGTAATGTAAATATAGGTGAATTGTATGGTACTGTACATCCAGATACCTTAAGGCAGCTTACCCCTGATACCCCCACATTTTGTAACAGCCTAGGTTATTTTTGGTGCATCCCCTATTAGACTCAATAATACAAGGCCATATACCACTGTTACATACACTGGCCTCTGGAGTGCATAAAGGCACATGTATTATGTAGGTGAAGCCCACACATATATGGCCCCAGCCCACCGTATGTGTGGGGGATACAACAGCAGTGGACTGATGGCAGCAATAGCAGCATGATATACTTACAGCCCACAACAGAACAACCCCTAACAGCATGTCATATGTGCAAAGCTTGGTATGTAGGTGGAGGACAGAGGCTGGAACAAAGGCCCATATGTGGAAAACTGTTGCCATACACTAATCGAGTCACTGGTGTTACAGCATAGTCTGCAACATACCCTTAGTCAGGGAATTAAGGTTAGAAACATAAATGGATGTAGCATGTACTGATAGAACTCAACACACACTGCCAGTGAAATATCTGACATAAGACCTGTGTGGTGGACAGACAAAACATGATAGGCATACCTCTGGCCACCAAGAGGATAGGCCCACAGTTGAGAGCTATGCAGACAAACTGCATTCCAAGGTAAATTAGTATGTACACACACACCCTTTAACACCAGTACTATACAAAGCATAACACAACTCTACTCACCCTCTGTCTGTAGTTCTGGAACCTCCTACAAATATGTTGCTGGCCTGAGTGTGCCAGTTCTCATGCAAGAGGTATTGCTACCTGCTGTCTGTAACACTGATGCCTGCACACAGGAAGGATGTCCATCATACAGGAAAGGTAAAGGGACCACGCCCACATGATGTAGGAATTTATAATAGGTGGTTGCCATGACAGTGGTAATTGGAAGTACTACGCAGCAAACTGCATGCAATTAGCAAGTGGAGGACACTGACTGGTGCAGAGGCCATCACCTGATCATGTGCATCACCTACTAAAGCCAGGCTGCAATCTATTCAAAGCAGCTTAATCCATTTACGAGAGATAGACAGAGAGAGAGAGAGCATTTAGTCAGCTGTCATTGCACAAGACATCATTCCTACAACAGGTATGTGAAGCATGTATACATGTAATAGAATGTAGTACCTGGTCCATCATAATAGGATAGATGATGTGGAATGATTTATATGTGCCATCAGATGTTGTTGTGATGATGTTCAACTGAACAACTGCTATGGACAATAGTGTCTGTCCCTGTGGGTAGTGGACCATAGCCATCAACTGTGCAGGTCAGCACTGACAGACAAGATTTAAGCAATCATAGTGTGTCTTGTATAATGGGAAGTATGTATATTACGTGGCCAATAGCTGGTTGTGGAAGTAATGCCATTATGATGGACATGTGGGAGCTACAGCCCACCACTGGCAGGATAATCAGATGAATCTGTAATGTAGCATGCAGGAATGCCATAGGTGTGTAATAGGGTTATCTGTAATCGGGTCCTACATATACCCCCCAATGTCAGGCCATGCCAATATGTGGCACTTGTCTGTGTTTTAGCAAGGCAGAACAGTGCAGCTGTGCAGGAAGGTGTTGTGAGATTGTGGAGATGATGTCTGAATGTACCCCACATATAGGTATGCATATGTGTACATGTCACATACATAATATATAAAGATATATATGTATATCAGCATGTATGTCCAGAAATATACATATACCCATGCGTAGACATATATATGTGCACATATATACATCACATATATCTATATATATATATATATATATATATATATATATAGATATATTCCTATATGCACATGTCTACATATATACCAACACACATACAGACATATATGTATGTAAAGACATGTCCCCTATAGTACTACCACAGTGATGCATGCTATGTGCAAGGCACCACCACACATAGCAATACACACAGATATCTACAGCTGGCAGTGTGTGCAACATAGACGGATATGTCACATGTTAGTCCATTGTTGGGACCACATTGCCCCATCTGTGAAGTATGCAATGGGAATATGGGGAAGTATGACAGGTACACATGTGGAGGTGGTCAGGACTGGTAGATATAGAGGACAGTCTACAGGTGTGGTATGTGACACATGTGGTGGGTAAACACCGTGGATGGTGTGTGTGGTCTGTGATGCAGATGCCCCATGGGCCCCAATATGGGCACAATGGGAACAAGCCTTCCACCAACTGCTACTCACAACAGCAGTCCACGTACTGAAGGAGCAGGAGGAGCATGTTGGCCCTATGAATGTGTACTGGGTAGCTCAGACTGATGTAGCACATCCCTTATATGTCTGTGGATCCCAGCATGGAACAGAACCTAGACCTGAGCTCAGGGTACAGGAACATGTGTGTGTGCGCCCTGAGGGGGGGGGCAACATCCTCTGGGTGGTTCACCTGATGGTATTGCTGGAACAGTACATGAGGTGGCCCCAGGTTGGGACACAAATGTGATGTGGCCAGGTATCATTGGTAGATGGGTTTGGAGAGGTGGATCTGCTGGCCAGTAGAACATATACATGTTATTGTGTCACTGTTATAGAACATATGTTGGTAGTAATAGTCTACACAATCCCGGTACATGTCCAACAGCATGCACAGATATCCCCAATAACACAGACTGTCAGATGTGCAGCAATCTCAGCACAGCGATACCAATGGCATATATGCAACTATAGTGGCCCTGAAAATGGCCTGCAGGTGAATAATCTGTAACAGGCCAGCAATGATAGCGTCAACAAAGGGGACATGGCTACAATCACATAGCAGAAGGTGTGGTATGATACAATATCTGTCCAAATGGTAGTTAAGCTGTAGCCATACCTAATGAGTTGTGTGTACAGTTTGTTGAGGCTGATATAGTGGGGGGTGACAGAGATGTGTATTACAAACTGTGGTAACCTTGCCGTATGAGTTGCTCAGACCTGTTTCCATCTTTATTTCTTTCATCCAAGATGGCACATGCATGGTTGCCCACCTATTCCAATGTGCAGAATGAAGTGTTGATAGCACACATGATCGAGCACTATCCAGTGCTGTTTGGCAGGCACGCACATGAGCTGCAGGAGTGGACCACCATGTGGAATGACCTAGTCCACAGGGTCAATGATGTCGGACTGCACAACCGCAGTTAGGAGCAGGTCCGGCATCCTTGCATCATTGTACTGGCCTGCTTCACAATGCCTGTCAGCATGCTGCTGCAGTCCAGGGGATCACCTCTCCACAGGGGGGACCATGCCATCCATCCCCCCATGACAGGTGTGGAGGAGGTCCTGGCCAGCCTCATGGCACCTGCCTGTCCGGACAGCCAACAACCACTGTACTCCTTTGTGGAGGTGGGTGTCACTCACACACTGGCCAAGGAGCATGCAGGTAAGGACACAGGGCACATCAGTAGACCACTGTTGTGTAAACGTCTGCATTGGTACAGGTAGATCATGCATATTTGACATGTCATATATATATTGTGTGGCTGCATTGTAGTGATAAACAGATGATCAGATGTCATAGTATTGTGGGAATGTACCACTGATGTATGGTAATACTGCACCCACCCTGTAGTACTGCCACAGGTGTGGCCACTGACATTGCATCTCTCACCCTCTTATATATGTCCCTCCAGGATACCAACAAGGCAGCAGCTTGTAGCTGGTGAGTATGTTTTATGTAGATGCTTGCCAACACACCGGGCATGTAATGGTGATGGTATATTCCATACACACATCTAACACACCTACCCTGAATGCAAGCTGTACATGTGCATGTATTGTTGCTGTGAAATGCACGGTCTCACAGGGGTGACCATGATGGGGTATTGGAAGGGTATTTCAGACACCTGCATGATAACTAACATCCTGTCATTGCTGAATGTGTCCACATGCACACACACACACACACACACATACACACACACACACACACACACACACACACAGACACACACACACACACACACACACACACACACACACACACACACACACACACACACACACACACACACACACACACAGGGTGCCAGCACTGACATGCATGGCTACATTGATTCACGGGTGTATAGTAGTCAACTGTGCCAGATGACTATACAAGGCTAGGTGATGGGTATACCTTGGCATCAGGCCACATGACAATGGTCTGCATTGTGGCTCAGGGCTGTAGTTTCTGGATTTGCCCACACAGGTTAGTATTGTATTTACCATCCAGTCACCTGGATGACTATTGCATGTGGCCAAGACTGTGCATTGCTTGCCATGTATGTATTCCTTAGTCCATGACATGGGCGGTGTCTATGATGTGCACACCTCCCACATGCATGTACAGTGACATGTGGAACTGTACCTGGGGTGTCTTTTCCATGTTGTGTACACAGATTATCATCAGATGTGCCAGTCCTGGCCTCATGTCGTGGGAACTGGTAATGGACAGAAGGTTTACCCTGCACCTACATTGAGAGCATGCTAATGGCATTCCCTGGTGTCAGTGGCATCTGTCCATACAGGGCATGTTTTCAGGCATGGTATGTCCTTTGTGGGTCACATTTGATAGCACCACAGGTGTTGCAGGTGTCCAGTGGGGAACATGGGGAAGGTGCACTGTCTGCATGTACATGCCTATTGGACAGATGGACAGGGTGCCATGCCCTCTGTAGGCCACTGCAGTCACTCAATAGTTACTATCAGTGGGCAATATGCAGTGTACTACCAACATAGACAAGTGTGTGTGTGTGTATGAGACATGGGTTGAGAGTGTTCTCTGGCTAATATGAGAGTTGCTAACTTTGTCTGCCTGGCCTTGATGTCACATGTATGGGTATGGATTTGCACCCCAGCCTCTCAGTTATTTAACATCTGTTATCCCTGTACAATGGACATTGTGATATATACTAGGATTACTTTATAAGAAATTTACAAAACTCACTCCACATTGGGCCCAGTTGTTATACACTCACAACCACCTCCACAAAGGATACGAGTTACACACACACACACACACACACACACACACACACACACACACACACACACACACACACACACACACACAAACACCTACCTGTCATGTCTGGGATTAGAATTCCTACTTAACTAGTTTATTATACTACAGCAGTATGCAGTTATAGTATGCACCATGGAGATTACTGGAGTACTCCTTCTCCAATGATGTATATCACATTGGATGACATCAGCAGGATTTCCAAAGTAGGGCATTCGAATTGCAGTGAGTGTGGCTAGGCTAAAATGCACTGCTCCATACACAGACATTGAAGCACACACAAAATATCCACAACCGACATTTGTGGCTATATAACCCCTAACAGAGGTCTATATCACACTACATCATGAAGCTGTTATAGAATGCACCACAGGGATTACTGGAGAACTCCTTCCCCAAAGGTGTATTTCACACTGAACGACATCAGCATGATTGCCAAAGTAGGGCATTTGAAATGTACTCAGTGTGATTAGCCTAAAATACATTGCTCCCTACACAGACATTGAAACACACTCATAACATCCAGAACTGCCATGGGTGGGAATAGAACCATACCAGAGTTCTATATCACACTACAGCAGTACATAGTTTTGGCACATGCTACGGAGATTACTAGGCTACATTCTTCCCAGAGGTGTATTTCTAGGTGGATGACATTGGCAGCCTTACCAAAGTAGAGCATTCAAATTGTATGTAGTGTAACTACCCTAAAAAGCATTGCTCTCTACACAGACATAGTCAGACACACACACACACACTTGCCATATCTGGGATTAGAATTCCTACCTAGTGACTTTATCATACTACAGCAGTACACAGTTATAGGATGTGCTACAGAGATTAATGGGCTACTACCTTCCCAGAGGTGTATTTGTAGGTGGATGACATCAGAAGCCTTGCCAAAGTAGAGCATTCAAATTGTATGGAGTGTGACTACCCTAAAAAAACATTGCTTTCTACACAGACACACACACACACACACACACACACACACACACACACACACACACACACACACACACACACACACACACACACACACACACACCCACAGTTGCCATGTCTTGAGATTGGAACTCCTGCTTAACTAGCTTATTATACTACAGCAGTACACAGTTATAGGACACGCCATGGAGATTACTGGGGTACAACTCTCCCATAGGTGTATTTCACAGTGGATGACCTCAGCAGGCTTCTCATAGTATGGCTATGGGGAGGGCAGTGTGTGTGCATGGGCCATAACCCATTCATCTGGTGGTTGACACGCCACATGCGGGCACACACAGAGTCATATTTCACAGGTATGTGTATACAGCTGCTAGATGACTACTTCCTTGTACAGTCATGTTGCATAGCTAGCACATGCACCACATAGTTTATAATGCTGACAGATACTGGTGGCTAGTATCTGAAGTGAGTGACATCTGACCCTCATGTGGTTGGGGCCCTTTGGCTGTGTGCTGGGTGGGACAGGCCTGGATGGCTCCTTGTCACATTCACCCTCTTCCACACATCTATGTATGTCTACCTTGGGCTTATTATAGTGTGTTGTCCTTACATATATGTCTGTATTCCTATCCACTGTGTGTGCAAGGCATGAGTGGTGTATACTGAGGAGTGTCTGCACTAACATCTGCGACTGCCAGATATGTCTGGTCCACTGGTGTTTGCAGACATGGCCTTGATGTGTTTATCATGTGTTTAAGTGTGTGTGCATGCCCAGTATGACCTTTCAGTATGTTGTTGACTGACATTGCCTTCATTTCCTAAGTGTGTGAGCATGCCCAGTATTCCTGTCTGTATTTAATGTGTGGATTGAGTCCAGGTAGTTTGTACTGCAGTGCTGACCTTTGTGTGGTACACCTACAGGTAACATGCTGTTTCTGCAGGGTATCTGTCGATCATTTGGCATTGACTGTTACTACATTTCTGCATAGGATGGGGGAAGGCACACTTGACTATTTCTACATTTCTACACAGGATTGGGGGGGGGCACACCTGACTGTTATTACATTACTACATAGGATGGGGGGGCACACCTGTCTATTTCTACACAGGATTGGGGGGGATTGGCAATTGGTAGGTTGATTGACTTACCTTGTGGGTGTGCCAGAATTGCGGATGGTGCTGGAGGGCTGCCTATGTTGGATGAACATAGTACACTCCCTATACATGGTTGAGCACAGCTAGTGTCATGTTTCGCATCCTTTTTACTGTATATGCGAGTCAGAGAGAGGTGTCATTCCCTGAGTCCCTACTGTGTCAGTGTATGTGCTTTGTGTTGCCTCTTTGCCGTGGCCTTGGCATACTGGGCACGCCTCCATCTCCCTATTGGGGAAGGCTCGAGGTTGTTTCTCCTCCAATTCACTCTGTGCCTGTGTAGGCCTTGGCATTGATGGGGGGGATGTTTGGCCCTGCCCAGTGCTGTTCCTGCTGCAGCTGTTTCCGCAGGATCATATTGTGTAGCATGGCACATACCATAACAATTTCGGTACATGTAGCTGGTGAGTACTGTGAAGTTCCACCAGATGTGTCCAGACACCGGAACCATCACTTGAGCATCTCAAGCACATGGTCTACTATAAGTCTGGTCTGTGCGTGTGCCTCATTATGGTGTTCTTGTTCAGGTGTGTGTGAATTTCTGATGGGTGTCATCAGTCACAACTCCAGTGTGTAATCAGCATCCCCCACTAAGTGACTGTAGGGGATGTACCCATTGTCAAATCTCTGGTACAGCTGTGTCAGATACCAAATATGGGAGCTGTGATAGCTTCCAGGGCAGCCAGCACACACATTCATTATAATGCCCTGGGCATCACAGATGACCTGGCAGTTGATGGAGTGAATGCCCCTGCGGTTGATGTAGGCCCTACCTTGATCACCGAGTGGTGCTTTGATGCATATGTGCATGCAGTCTATAGCACCCACTACCTCAGGGTATTCTGCTGTTTGGTGGAAGAGATGCATATTGCTGGCCAACACCTCATGGGTGTTGAGGAAATATAAGTGCTCACTGGCATGTGCTGACATGGCATCCAGGAACTAGTGGAATCCAATGGATGCTGATGCCTGTGAGATACCCATGATATCCCCAGTTGAGCTTTGGGAGGTCCTGTGGCTAGTATTCCTAGGCCTACACATACCTTGGTATCCACTGGGATGGGTTCCCCTCGGTCAGTTTGGTGTGGCCGGCACAGCTCAACAATTTGCTGTAGGAGGTCCCTCTCCACTCTATAGCACTCCACTATCTCCAGCTCATGTAGCCCCTGGTAGGTTACCCTGGGTCTGTACTCTCTTCTCCGTTTTTTCACTGTGGGTTGATTGGCAGCATTCACATCCTCACCACCCTCAGCCTCTTGCACACGTTGTTCTATGTTGCCTGCTGCAGCCCCTCTCATTTTGTAGTTTTGTTTGCTTAAAGTTCCCCAGTTATATACACCGGAGGTATAGAGTGTGGGAAAAACCAGGGGGGAAGGTGTTTGCATAGTTTATAGTAGTGTTCTGGGCTGGGCTTCTGCCTGTGTAATTGACTTATTCTGATACATTTCACCTGCAGCTATGCTAGTTCACCTTGATTACCTTCCTACTGCTGTTTTTTCTTCTCATTGCCTTCCTGTTTAAGCCTGGGGGCGCGCCACACTAACAGAGTGCTCAAATGTGCACAGTGCTGCCATTTCCTGGTTTAACTTTTGTCTTCTTCCTTTAAAACCCAGTGTGCAGCGCACACACTCGCTTAGGCAATGTAAAGAGTGCTAGGCAGATTCAGGCACACCCCCTAGCTTAGCTGTGCTAAGCGAAGAGCAAACCCAAGCCACAGGGCTCCAATCCTCTTACAGTATGCCTGACACCCCTGCCCATGATGTCAGCTATCTCCTAGGCTTGCACCAAGCTATTCCTACTCTTACACTGTTGGGACCTGACTAGCATGCTGGGGAAAACTGGAATTCACTCTCATTCCCCTCACTTGCATATGATTGCCTGCTAATACATAGTTACATGACTCACACTAAGCCTCCCCCCTTAGCAACCACTACTCACTGGCCATGTTGTCTTCTGCCTGCCATTGCCTTGAATGGCAGAATACTGATTTTAGTTAGAATGCTTAATTTAGATTTATTTTGTTATTTCCCCCGATCCCATTTGCACGCTGCTGCCCTACTCTTAAACAGCCGAGATCGGCTAACAAAAATAAAAGTTGATTTATTTTGCCTGTTTGCAATGCCAGTGGCCTTATACTTGGCCATTGGCATGTTTACTAACTGATATGCAGCCTTTATTTTGAGCTGTCACAGCTATGTTTTGGAGTTTTGCAGAAATGTACTCGGTTACTAACCGAGTACATTTCTGCAGATTGCACTAGTCCTGCATGGCTGGTTGCAAGCTTCCTGGATCTCAAAATCACCTCATTTGCTTGGATTTCTCCTGAAAATGGGGTGATTTGCATACAGGGGCTTCGTCCTTGCAGAACTAGTGCAAGAGCGCTCGTGCACACCCCTGCAGGCTGTTTCTGGATCGCACGGCAGACACATTGCCTGCTAGAGCTCCTGCACCGATCTTGCATGCCGTGCAAGGCATAGAGAATCCGGAAGTGTGTATTTTTGGAAATAAATCTAGTGGAACCTTCTCATTAAATCTTTCATAATTTAAAAAAACGCAAATCAAACTGGCAAAACCAAAACAAGAAAAGAAAATGAGCAGGCAATGGAATATCCAACTGTTTATTGTAAGAAGACGCTTTCACTGAACAAAATACTTCAGCTTCTTCAGACAAGTAAAAACTATTCACTTCCCAGTTTAAAAACCTAACACAAACCTGCTGAGCCAATGGACTGGGCCAGCCCAAGTACATGATGTCATGCAGGATTAAACATATAAAGCAACATTGACTAATTAAACCATGTTGCCCAAATGATAGTGTTAAGCATCTAAAAAAGGTTAATAAAAAAGTTTACCATTTCCAACCCAAAATAAAAAATAAATACAAATACAATTGGAATGGTAAATAATGCTTAAAAATAGACCATTGTTATATAAAAAATAAAAAAATAATGATAATAAATAAAGTGTGTACTATGTAAATGTGTAGCATTGAAATATATTATGTTATGTTATTAAATTGAGTTACATTATTTTAATGTGAAAAAACAACATGTAAATACATCGGTTCAATACATCATACAAGACTCGTACTTATGGTGTTATACATGTAAAAACATTTAAAACCATAGAAAGTCTTACTCATAAACAAATATAAAAAGAAGAAAAGTCAGTTAGATGTTTTAAACATTTCTGTGTGAAACAAACAAGCTACCACCCCTATGTTGCTAGGGCTTTAAGCTTCAACACCCTCTTGATAGATAAGGCTTCATTTAACCCTGGAAAAGAGTAAGCAGCAGCTGCAATTTGCCATTCCACTTCAGCCTCTTCTAATATGACTTCCCAGGGCCCCCCTCTTTTGTTATGTTCTACTTGTTGTAAAAGCACAAATAAGAAATTGTGACTTGGAAAAATAAGGGTGTGTCTGGCTAAAGCACTAGTACTAGTTTTGTTCATAATGTTGTACTGGTGCTCATAAATCCTCTGTTTTAATTTCCTCTCTGTTTTCCCGATATAAAATGCTTCACAACCATCACAGAAAGCTCCATAAACAACCCCAAGAGAATCACAGTTGTATCTATCATGGATGTAATATACTTTATTTTTTGATTTTTACTCTGTCAGTTAACTTAATGAACTTGCATTGACAGCATTTCCCACATTTTGTCATGCCTGTATTAAATTTAGAAGTCCTTTTTGGCCTTTCAACCAAACCTTTCAGGTTTATGCCCCTCCTAAAAGTTAGTTGGGGTGTCAAACCTAAAGAAATTCTAAGGTGGGGATCTTCCGAAATAAATGCCCAGTTCTTGTTGACAATTTCTCTAATGACTCTAGAGTCAAGTGAGTAAGTTGTTAACAGTCTAGTTAATTTGTCTCCCTGTATGTTAAAGCAGGAGATGCTAAAATGTTAGTGTGTGACTCTGGCATGTTATAACCTTTGTGTAATGGGGGGGTAAAGTGGTCTGATAACCTTTTACTAATGACTTATTCAAACACAGTGGCCGCAAAGGCCATTGGATACCCTCTCCTATTAAACATGGATCTTAACAAGTCACATTCAGTAATAAAATCATTGAAGTCAATAACCATTCTGGCAGCCCTTACTGCATGTCCCTTCACCACTGCTTTTTTTTCTGGTGTAAAGGGTGACAAGTGGAAAAATGCAGAAAGGCGTTGGAATAGGTTGGCTTACGGTATATAGTGGCTCTAAATCTGTGGTTAACAAGGTCTTTTGCTAGATGAATATCCAAAAAATCAATGTAGCCTGTGCCTATTTAGAAGGTAAAATCCAAAAAGGTAGTATAAGTTTTCATCTCAATTAAACAAATAGGACCTTTCCCAGTAAGCCATGACAGTGTTGGCAAAACTGCTGCCACATGCAGCTCCCATAGCAACGCCACTTGTCTGGAGGTAAAATTCATTGTTAAAAAACAGAAAATTGTTAAGTAGTACAATCTCCAGGAGAGTTTCAATGACATGCATCACTTGGTTGTCCATGCCTCTCATGTGCAAAAAATCCCTAACCCACTCAATACCAACTAGTTGAGGGATTACAGTATACAAATCCTTAATGTGCACTGTAAGAAACACTAAATTGTCATTAAAGTCCAAGTTATTAATGGACTTAAGAAAGTGCCATGAGTCCTGACAAATGTGTTGTTCCAACTTGAGTATTGGTTTAAGCTTAGAGTCAACGTATTTAGCACAAGCATACAATGTGGAACCACGACCATCCACAATAGGTCTAAACGGTGGGTTAGTTAGATTTTTATGAATCTTTGGGGTTCCGAAAAAGGTTGGTATAACTGCAGCAGGCATAGACAAATAATGGTATGTATCAATGTCTATACTCCCTTTCAGGAACAAGTCAGAAAGAATCCCATTGATAGACTTGTCTGCTCCATTGATCTGGTTATGACTGACTTTTTCATATGTTGCACTGTCTAGGACCAAGCTCATCCTACAGTTGTAGTCTTATTGATCCATGAACACTAAACCTCCACCTTTGTCAGGTTGCATGAGGCAACAAAACATGGAAAGCCTGAACTGGGCATGCTCACACACTTAGGCCATGTCTGAGTACAGCTGTGGGCCACACATATCTGGCAGTTGCATGTGTAAACCCAGGAACCTCTCACTATCCAGAAATCTGTCCTGTGCAAACAGTTACATGACAACAGACACATATATAATATAGTGGAACCCTGTCGTAATCAAATATGTTCTGCAGATACCTAAGTTGTTCATAGAAACTGGGAAGGCAAAGTTCATAAAGACCTGCAAACAGTATCAGTAATAAATATTGTGCATTCCAAACATAAGTATAGGTTCAGAGGTCGATACTAGGCTATCTGCCCTAGGGCATGTACAAGCCTAGCCAGAGTGTGTTTGGCTTTTGCAACCCTGTCAAATTACTACACTGTGCCAGTGAATATTAGGTCACACAAGATAGTCCATGTACGTCTAGGCTAGTGTGCCTCTGTCTAGCAGGGACACACAAGATATCCCAGGGGTAAACATACGATCACCCATACAGCCATCAAGATGTCCCCTGTAGGTGGTCAGTGGGTGGTTCTGCCTATGTGAAACTGTGGAAACAATCCGGAGTGAGTGGTGGCCCTGGGATAGGAATCAGTCCCTCCAGCATGTCCAATTAACATCTGTGTTGAGGTATATGTCCATGGAGTGTGTATCTCCAAGGGAGTGGGATATCCTGAGGTGGAGCATGTCCAGTAAGTCTGGGTTGGGTATTTACGTAAACAACAGGCACACATCATATCCGAGTAGGTGGTAAACGACTGAGTATAGCTGGCGTTACTGCATCTGAACTGAGCAGGTCATCCGTGTGAGTCCCTACATCTGCCCAGTGAGGAACTTCTGTGGCCAGTACAGTCGCTGCAGGTGTTGGGTAAGGTACACCCCAAATGTGGCATTGTAACCAAGCATGGTTGTGATGAGTATAGGGGCACAATGACCTCACTCGATCTACACGTGAAACCATATGGGATAAGGTGGCTTATATAGAAGGTCTGTCCAACCACTTTGGCAATGTGAATGTCAAAGGCGACAGTACAAACAAGTCTTGTCCCCAATCACCTAACAACTCCTACCGTATGTAATGGAGTACTACCAATGTGGTAATGTGTGGGCATGTTGCTGTTCCCAAAGGGGATGACTATGCAACTAATGGCATTTAACTGTAGGCCATGGCTCAGGCACCAGTCATCCATCTCTGTGAGACCCTGTTTGAGTATGCATGTGGCAGCCAGAGAGTTAATTATGGCACCCAGTTCGCAGTCAAGTGCGAACAAGGTCAGCCATATTCCCCCTGTGGTAGCCTGTACGTCAGACAAATATATACTAAACAAGAGAGGTCCCAGGACCGTGCCGTGTGGAATGCCACGTGTAACCGGTGTATAGTCAGACATGGCACCTGCAATTCTGACCATGTGATCCAGGTAGCAATCTACCATGTGAGATATGTGTCCATATCAACGCTGGTGAGCCTATGCATAATGGCCCAGTGGGTTATTGTGTGGAAGGGGTTTGCAAGGTTCAGGTAGGCTGTGTGGACAACTGTCACTATGTCGATGGACCTGTTAACCATGCAAAGAATACAAACATGTTCAAGAGGCAAGATCTGCCCACAACAACACTGAAATGTGTAGGACACAGTGTCTGTAGGTTCCCAATGTGTATGTGTAAGAGACCCATGACAATACACTCCATAGCGTTGCAGAACAGGCTAGTTAGGCTTATAGGGCAATATTGTCTGTGGTCCGTTGTGGCATCAACTCTGTGTAGTGGGACCACTGTCGCTGTACGCCATTCTGTGGGTACATATCCTGTAGTAACTCCGATATTGCACAGTGATGTAATGTGACGGTTACATCTGTCATGAAGCTCGTGTAAGATGCATGCCAGGACACCATCTGGTCCCATTGATGCTGTGATGTATGCTTTGGGGAGGGCAGCACTCACCTGTTACTGTGTGATGTCAGGGAGGTTACACTCTGTTGGGATGGATAGTTGCTCCCTGGGGGGATGGGGGGTGAGACATGTGCACTGAACCTGTTTGCCAGGATGTTGGCAATGCCAGTGGGTTCATGGTAAGTTTAGTCAGTATGTAGTAACACACAGAATATCAGTGAGTGTCCACCCAGATTCCTGACATAACTGTATAAGACCTTGTGACAGTCCTATGTGTCTGGTGCAATTGTCCGTGAGAAGCAGCCCTTAGATAAGTTCATGAGTGATCGTAGCTGTCTGCTAGTACAGATCACAGATGCTTTCCCTGTCTGGGATTGTGCTCTATCATGTAGTAGCTTCCTCCAGATGTTGAACAGCTTATTCATGGCTGGGGTCTACCAGACAGGTCCCCTGCCATTGGAGGAGTGAGTCCTGTTGTTATTTGTGATAGCACAATCCATGCAGTCCACTAGGTGTCTATAGAATGTGTATGTAAAGGATTCAGCAGTTGGAGCTGTATTTGCCACTGTCTCAGGGTCTCTGAAGGATGCCACCTTGCTTTGGTGAAGTGAGACGTTGGCTCATGAGAAGTTCATCAAGAATACCCGGGATGGGTGTGTGGGGGGTATATGTATGTCCAGTGAGATATATGTATGTTCTGACCATACCAATGAGGGGTATATCGCTGGTGTGGAACATAGAGTCCCCATGTTGGTGATGATCAGGTCCAATATGTATTCCCCCTTGTGGCTGTGGTGACTGGTTGTGCCATAGCATATGAATTAACAAATTGTAGCGACTGTAGGGTGAGGGATTTGGGGCTTGAGTAATATCCACAGTCAATATTAGTATATTTGAAGTCACCCAATATAATGTTGTTTGTGGAGACCTCCATATTCCCCACTGTTCCCAGGAATGCCGGGTGTGGTTCCTGAGTATGGGAGGGTGGTCAGTAGCAAGCAACAAAGTGAAAGGCAGTTCTGCACAATTGTAGTTGTATATGTATGGTCTGTGATGCTTTGTGCAGTACTACTAACCCGGAGGTGTGTGTATCTGTGATGTATATGGATACTCCCCCTAGTTGTGTTGTCCGTTCCAAGTCCTGTGGCCAGAAAGCATGGTATGAAACATAACCTGGTAGTGCTGGTGTGCATATGTGAGCCTGAACTAGGCATCTGTTAGTGCACAGATATCGCTATCCTCCATACTGAGGAGAGTCCTGAGTGGCCGCAATAGGAGGGTAACACATCTGGTGTTGAGCAGCATCACCCTTAGTGTCATATAACCTGTAATGTGTATGGAGGTGGGTTTGTCTATTGAGCCCTGCTCAACAAATGCACTATGGTGGTAGCAAGAGCCTTAGCCAGCATTCGAATGTCCAAGTGTGACAGGTGCAAGCTGTCCATACTGAAGCTACGTGGCATGTCGAGCATGTCACCACCGGCTGACAGATACTGTATCCCCTATGAATGACACCAATTTGTTAGCCAACTGTTAAACGTGTTATGTTTGTCTGTATACTTTGACATCATAATTGGTGGGTGTAAGATGCTAGACAAGGTCAGGGTAATACTGGCCTGGCCTACATGATCAGAGTGTTCCTCCATGTACCATGCCATGTGGTCCAGGGAGTAATGTCTGATGTTTTATGCACCAGCATGGACAATGATGGTGCCAGTCCTGTACTTGTTTTGGAGTGACCTGACTGCATGTGTTATGTGGCAGATCCTGGCACCCGACAGACAGCCCAAAGTAACTATTCCCATGTTTGTGCTGGTGAGTAGTACGTCAGTGTGTCTGACAATAAGTGTCGCCTATTACAAGTGTACTAGGTGAGTTGTCTAGCCCAAAGGGCAGTGACTGTGTGGCACACTGACATTGTGAACTATGTGATATGTGGGTATTGTAGTGGAGTAGCAGTTGTGCATGTGCCTGCTGTGGATGTCTCTGCTGCTTAGGCAGAGTTAATTCACAGCATCCGAGTATGTCTATGTATGATAATGTGGTTTGAGTGCTGTCGCCAGAGGATATGTGAGACTGATATGTGTTGTGTGTGGTTACCGTCACCACCTGATAGATTGTGGCGTCATGGGTCGAGAGAGTTCAGCACCCTGTATGTCGCTATAGGTGCATCTCACACATATAGCTGAGTTTGTCGGGAGGAGGAGAGGGTTGTCTGTGTACATGAGGCAGATGTGACATTGTGTCAGCATCACAATATTCACTAGCTGGACTGGAGAGTACACACAAAACCAACCCCTGGACATGCCGGGATATTATGATGACATACACTGTAGCCAGACCACAAAGGATCAGCAGGGTGTCAAGTGTGTAAAAGAGTATAACAGGAATTAGTGCTCAGGTTCGTTGGTGTTCTGTAAAGAGTAGCTGAGAAGGAGTCCAGACTGAATCATGACGCCTCCAACAGCTATGTCATATATAGCAATGTACACCCATATATGTCCTGAGTCAGGGCCTTCTGTACCTGACTGACAATGCCGACATCCTGACAGACACGCCCATATATACAGACCCACCTCCCACTGACGATAGTCCATATCAACATACCAGGTGATATCACATGTAGAATGGATGAACAGCTACCCCCAATGCCAAAAGCATGACAGCAAGTGGAATACATTGATTCACAATATGTGTCATGCATAAACTACAGAACTAACAGATCCTGCACCTGAACAGTCAGCTGAGCCTCCCCCCCCTACACAGGATGTGGAACCGTTGAATGTGTTACAGCAACATATGGCACTCCACACAAGTGTTGGTGCAGAACACACCATGGTAAGTGCAGTCCAGTACGCCTATGATGTCTGATCTGCAAGGCCATGTAGTCCATCATGGTTGAAGTCATAAATAGAGCTATTGGAACTGTGGTATGTTCATGTACGGATCATGGTTCCCAAACATGCTAGACTGTTTGCAAGGCAGCCACCCAGGACATACATCATTGAACACAGCTACACATGTCTCACATAGACTTTGAATAGGCCATTATCGACATCCCAGGC
Source organism: Protopterus annectens (assembly GCF_019279795.1). NCBI lineage: Eukaryota > Metazoa > Chordata > Ceratodontiformes > Protopteridae > Protopterus > Protopterus annectens. The sequence continues at coordinate 869,773,021 of NC_056726.1, forward strand.
ATATGTAGTACCCACAAAACCAACAAGCTGTGCATAAATATGTGTTGACATATGAAGGAATGTCAATGTGTCCACAGATAGATCACACAAGGTAAGGAATATGAGTTCCTGTTCAAGCTGTTGACACCCGACGGCCCAAATGGATCATTCCTGGAATGGCATAAAACAAAGTGTACACACATTACCATGTCCAGTCCGATGATGTTACCATCCTATAAACACAGCAGGAGAAGTAAAACCACCCAGTAAAGCATACAGCGCACCGTGTTAATGCATTTCTCTCTAGTATCATAGCATAGTTAGGTAGGGGTTTGAATCCTGCCAATGCTGACTGTGTGTGTGGGTGGGATGTGTGTATGTGTGCAATTGTCTTTGAAAGGAGTGTCCTTTTTGGAGACTGGGAAAACACACTAAAAGAGGTGCATTCCTCTTTGGAAAGACTGATGATGTCACCATCTTATAAATACAGCAAGAAAAGTGAAACCACCCAGTAAAGCAAATAGCGCACCATGTTAATGCATCTCTCTCTAGTATCATAATATAGTTAGGTAGGGGTTTGAATCCTGCAAATGTTGACTGTGTGTGGGGGGGTTGGGGTACGTGTGCAATTGTACTTGAAAGGAGTGTCCTTTTTGGAGACTGTGAAAACACACTAAAAGAGGTACATTCCTCTTTGGAAAGACTAATGATGTCACCATCCTATAAATACAGCAGGAGAAGTGAAACCACCCAGTAAAGCAAATAGCGCGCCGTGTTAATGCATCTCTCTCTAGTATCATAACATATTTAGGAAGGGGGTTGAATCCTGCAAATGCTGACTGTGTGTGTGTCACTGTTAGTCAATGCAGTGTGTGTTTTGCTTTTACTATGGTATGACAAATTATGATTGCAACAATAAGTGCATTGCACACATCAGGTATCTGTGTTGCAAAAATATATGTGTACATGTCCCCTCAATCAGTACACAGGTGTGAAGCCTGCATACTACATGAATACATTTGTTTCCATTGACAGGCTGTGCCGCTGCTTCTCAGATCATAGGTCACATATGAATGTATGTGACAATTCCGTCCACTGTCGTGATCTGTGGCCAAGGTCATCTGTGCCACACACACCCATGACAGTTACCTTAGAGTAGTGTGAGTGAGGGTATATGCCTGGGGTATATGTCAGACATGTTCACACACAACAACGACTGCCAATTATGGACAGTCTTTATAGGTGCACAACTGCCTTGTGGATATGCATTCAGGCCTCTAACGTCTTATGTGATACACCTTGGGGCTCCACAATACCTATGGATATGTGGATACCAAGGGACACATGACATAACATGAGGGCGTATGTACACATTGTTACCCAACATTCATGTTGAGGGCTACCACCTGTGCGTTACTGATGGGATAGTATGTATAGTACATGTGGATGACTATGCCATAGTCATCTTACTGCTATACAGCATGTATCAGACAACAGGTATCTGTCTGTATTATACCCTTGTGTAGGATATGCGTCCCAACCAGGGAATGCATTGTAGGCCAATGCATGCATTTCCAGATTTGGATGGACACATCCCTAGTGTGTTTGCATGTACCTAAGGGGGCTATATGCCAAACAGGTCTGGTCACAGGAATGGGTGGCGGCCATTACCACTGGTCAGTGTTATAGTGTAGCACCAGAAGGATCCAACTGTTACTGATTTCCCTATGACTGTGTGTCATTTGTCAGGACATCATCCAGTGATTGCTTATAGTCATGCTGTTGAGGTTGTGTATACTACCAGACCACAAATCATTGACAGATATTAACGGTATCACCCACAGCATGGTGCCAACCCATGACATACACACATGTCTACCCATGTTAGTACATAACTGTAGTAGAATGCATACTGTCTATTGAAAGATACTATGAGATGTTAAGAATGTGTACAACAGGGTATGCCACATGTCCCATGTGTCCACTATGCATGTACATGCAGACAGTGCGCATCCACCATGTTCACATATGTACACCTGCTAATCTGTACTGCACACATCACACACGTACTGTCCACTTACTAACACATGCTGGCAACACATTACACTTCAGCCAGGTGACACAAGGGTGGACAATACATACTCAGACCTAACAGTGTTGTAAACAATGCTACATTGACAATCAGAGCTTTGATGCATAATGTCTGCTCAGATATACCTACAAGGATGTCATTACACTTTCCTGTTGATAACTTGCTAAGATTGCTACACTGCTATAGTGTCACCCTGTGCATCAGCACCATGTTAGCCTTTTCCTCCTTCAATGTTACAGATGACAGGAGGCGACATCATATGCACAGGGCATTTTGTTGTTTGTCAGAGCCTGACATTGACCCATCCAATCGACATGTCTGTGTGTGTGTGTGTGTGTGTGTGTGTGTGTGTGTGTGTGTGTGTGTGTGTGTGTGTGTGTGTGTGTGTGTGTATGTGAGGGACAACAGTACAGCATGGGCCAATGTTGATGCAATGTGTGTGTGTGTATATGTGAGCCCTAGTTGTTTGGTTAATGTGTGTGTGTGTCTGCATGCACACAGCTCCGCCATGTGGCTGCCATATACGGTAGTTTGTGGGACAGCCACAGACTGTACCTGCTAGGCTGTACAGATCACTGTCTTCGGCCACAGACACAGTACCTGTGCCTGGCAGGGGTGCTACGGACAGTATCGGGTACCAACCCTGACTGGGTACTGTCATCAGAGGCAGAGGTATGATGACTGGACCCATGTCCCTGCTGGGACTGGCCAGAGCCACGTGCACGTGGTCTACTGGGACGGTCAATGGACAGGCCAGCCGCAGCATTGCTGGGGCTGGAACTGCCACTACGGGAGTGGCTGTGAACTGTGGACCATCCGCGGCCACTGCCAGCTGTTGCTGTTGCTGGCATGCATCTGCGTCGACATCGCAACTGTCCCGCATGGTCCTGGCTCATGGAAGACATATTGTGGAGGGCATCTAATGTCTCCCCCCAACATCTATCAATGACCTCGGTATAAGTCCAGATGGCACCGGCAAGGTCACGGATGCTGTCATTGATAGCGGTGTAATGTGCCCTCTTCACCCTAAGTCCCTGCCTGGTGTGCCGTTCCATACATGCCTGAGCCTGCATTACAGCCCGGAACATACTGGTCGTCATAAGACCTCTGAGGGCATGCCTGCCAGGGGCAATACGACCAGAGGTGCACCCCCGAGAACTCCTGGACCTCTGCCTATGTGGTACCATTCTGGGAATATAGCTATGGCTGCTGTGAGGGGATGCAAGTGTCATGGGTATCACACTCTCCTGGTCAATGCCAACTGTATGCTGTCCCTCGCCTATGGCCATTGGTGGTGAGGGATGTATTGACAGTATGAGTGTGCGCATAGATGGGGTTGAATGCTGTGTACTGTCAATTGGTGGACCAACGACAGACCCTGTCAATCCTTCCTGTGCCAAAATACATGTCTCATCATCACCACTATTTGTGCAAGTGGCTTCAGGTTCCCTGCTGTTTGTGGCCAGCCCTAACTCAGCACCTGTGAGAGGAAGACAGGAAACACACTTTACGGTCTGCACATGAACACATGCACACATGCACACATTGCACACATACACATGCACATGCACACATACACATGCACACATGCACACATGCACACATGAACACGTGCACACATGAACCCGTCCACACATGCACACATGAACACATGAAAACTAATACACTCCTCACTACAGCACATACACACACACAGCAGCAATCCAAAACATACTCTGTAGTGGGTGAAGGTGGGCGTCAGTATCGCAAGGTAAACAGCCACCACACACGTGTCAGCATGCAGAACATGTGTTGCACAAGACCATGCAGTGCAAGTATAGACACCCTTATTTAATGGCAGTATACATGCCTTTGATGCCTTTGATGAACTACTGTGTAGTTCAGTGATTGGCTACACCCTGGAACACAATGTGTACATGGACACAACATTGCTGTGCAGGTATTATCAGCTCTGCAATGCCTTGTGCACCATCACTCACAAGTATGCATGCCATGGCTGCATGTGTTATCTGTGCGACACATAGATATCCATGTCTGAGTACAATGTCTGTGTCCATAGCAGATAATAGTGGGCATGGGTGTAGCACATGCATGCTATGTACACACACGGGATGAGTGGTGCATGTCGACGTGAAGGAATCCCAATGCTCAACATGGCCAGTGTACAGTGGTTATGGTGAGTGTGGGACATATTGCAGATATGTTGGTGCCAGACATGGCATGGCATGCTACACAACTGCAACATCAAACACCACACATACCCAATGTGTGTCAGTTGACCTATACACCCACTAGCATTCCAGGAGATATATGTGACACTTTGTTTGGATGGCGACTGCTGTGCATATTGTGTATACTGGCATTTGTAAGCACACACACAACATGCTATGCATGCTGTGTATAGGTGCATATGTTTGCACACACACAACATTGAGGTGCAAAGCAATGACTGCTATGAGTAGTACTGTGGCCACTGTAACTGGATGGGGTGTAGTACCCTGTGCCATCATCAACATGCATCTTGTGGTCACTCACAGCTACTAATTTGTGCAAGACCATCGCCTAGCATGCTGTACCTGAACTGCAGTGCCGTGGCTACGTTCACAATTACACAGCCAACTTGTACATGGGTGTGTGAGGTACCCAATAGGGAGCATTGCCTAACATGTCTGTGTTATGTATTGCAGAGTGTTGCACAGCCCCATGATAGGCCTCCACCCCTGAGGTACATCATGTGTGTGTGCATGACATGTGGGATACTGAAGTGTAACCTTACAGTGGGTGTGTGGTAATGCCAAATGTAGCATGTTTTCATGTACT